>NW_026699884.1:0-48042 GCF_030435755.1 Ochotona princeps | reverse complement strand
ACATTTGCTTCGTCGTGTATGTCTGTAAGTGACGGGTCTTTACTATTATGGGGATGTCTCTTCCAGGGTACGTGCAGCATGTGCTTGCACCGGCGTGCATGGCAAATAAGCAAGATACCCCGTGTTAGCCAGAATAAGTGCATGTTCGTCATTCCGTAGCCTGCCTTGAAAGGCTGCACCGGAAGCGTATAAGGGTCGCCACGGACAGAGAACTACACTGTCTGAGAGGTGAGACACCGGGACCCATTGTGTCGTAGACAATAACGTGTTTCCATAATTCAGTATCTAGGCGCATACATTGGTTAGACACAGCAATGTATACCCAGTTTACAGGAGTGGATGTACATCATTCTTTTATTGGGCGACCGGGAACTGAAAAGAGATACAATCAGTTTGAATGGGAACACAGTCTCGTGTAAACATGTGCGACACGGGATCCTCGCAGTATTCGAAATCAATACGAAAGAGGTGACTACGACTAAAAGACACATATTCAAAAGACGGATACGGTATATGTGGCGCGCTATTGCAGTCAGGCCATAAACTGAGTTTGCAGCCATCAAGGCGAAACGAGGCCAGATCGCCTAGTGTTTATGGGTGCAGTATGTATCGTAGTGCCGAGGTAGTGGTCTAACTTTTAATCACTGGTCTTTAAAGAGATATGCGTCGAAGACAATTTGACAGGGACGCACATAATATGACTGCTCCTGATGAACGGTGTAACTTACTTCGATATCAATATCATGGGGCGCGGTTTCTGATACGGGTGTGACCAGAGCCACAACAGATCCGTGAAGGCTGGCAATTTTTTCTTGGCTCTCCATACTGACGTGTGCTGATGGAAAGGGTGACACGCTAGACTACATGCAGAAAACGGCGCTACGAGGAAGGCCGAAGTGTGTGTTACTATCGTATCTACACCGAGGACACCCAGTCGGAGTAGTCACGGTTCATGAGAGGAACAACGGCGTGCCTGCACACCCCTCTGAGTACAATCCCACAGGAACGAGCGAGGTAGAAACGCTTTCAAAATAGAAGTGACCCACAGGCGTAAGCAACTAGAGGGCGCATATAGAACTTGAGCACACAGAATGCGAGCACAATGCGTTATACACGTCCCCGCCAGTCATAAGGAAGAACATCAGTATGTGCAGAGCAAGTAAGGGCTACAATTGCATGAAGCAGGTGGTAGAGATAGTATCACGCTCTAGTCGGACGTCTTATCTGTGCGAAAAAAAGGATAACCCTGAAAAGCCTGAAGACTGGGCTCGTATGGTTGGGCTAACATCTGAACCGTGCTGAAGATGAACGAACTCTTCAACGCGAAACAGCCGTCAACGATAGACTCGGGTAAGCGCTAAATTTGCGTAAGGGTTCAGGCAGGTGGGTAGGGTAGCCGTTGTCATGCACAAATATACGGCGGATTTACGGAACGAAGCGCACATACGCAGTCAACCTGTAAAAGCTCGTAGCTGAGTACGTGAGCAGTTTCAACAACAAATCCACACCTGCATACACATCGTCCCCCGTCTATGTGCTTCGCCGCGGCAGAAGAATTAAACGCCCTCACAATAGGCGCAGGAAGGCTCGGCCTGAGAGCCCTCTATGAGGAAGCTACTGTATCAGCTAGACCAGTGCTGCGCAAATCGTAGCGGGCGAATGTTTTTGGCTAGTGGTTCACTGACACGTTGTCTCCTTGCTTTGCAAGACGTGGCCTCCCTTCTAGAGGAATAGCGCGCAGTCGGCCGTGCCGCTGCGGCAAAGCTGTTTGTTTTCTTCCTGACAGTCAAATCTAAGATGTTTATTGCTGGTGATAGGAAAGCCGCTTGTGTACGCACAGCAAATGGTCAGAGGGGGGAGGCTGGAGCCGTAGTTGTGTGCACCGACTTCCTGATGCTGGCCACCTCTCGCATGGGAAGCGTTGAACTATGTGCGAAACGTCCACGGCAGTAGGCTCGAAGGCTTACCCCGGGCACACAGAGGATGCGCCAGCATGTCAAGTCGGGGAGTATCTCATTCAGAACGGACCTGTACATACACGCAGGCACGCTCATGTCTAGCCACACTAAACGTGTGCGTGGCAGCCGGGGTGTGCTCTTGACGTGTCTTCTCAGGCATTATGCGTACCTACTCTAGAAGATCTGTGTGAAGGCTAACGTCGCTCCTCCCGGTTCGGCTTGGAACGCCACTGTAGCCCGATAGTGCAGCCCCGCCTTAGCCGGAGGGAACACGTTCTTTTCCTGAATGCGGACATGGTCGCTGAATACATTCTGGTCTATCTGATCCAGACCTCGTAGTCGTTTATAGCGGTAGATCCGGGGGAAGCGTAAGGTGCTTGATAAAGCCGACTACATTGTTACGCTATTTTCTCCGTTTCTATGAGTGCATGCATGGGTATTACAGTGAGCGTACATTTCTCCGTGTGCGCGCAGTTCGTGTTCGCCTGGAGTTGTTGGTCACTACAAGCACGCTCTTGGTAGAGACTCACACAGTCAGTCATGTGTAGGCGCGATCACATTGGTCAAGAACTGGCTTGTGTATTGCCGCATAGAGCAGCACAGACGAACATTACAATATGGGAGCATATATCAGAGAAGCTACGCTCAACGTTTTATGCGAATTCGTACACCCCTGTCACTTTTCAGGGTGATGCGCGACCATCGAGGAAAGAAACTACCGCACTTGGGCTCCTGCAGGCTATAAAAATGAGCTTGTACTTCTTTGCAGTGCTGTCTGCAAGGGCGTCCTGCGCTGGACCGCTTCTTGTTCTATTCATCTACCGTTGCAGTCATACAGAGCTTTGAGGAACGACTATGAGACAACGCGGAAACCTGTCGAGCTCCTCTTGTGCTGCCTTTTGTGCGGCGTGAGATTGCTCGGCCACGGGTGATAGATCAAACCCCTTGAAATGCCCACCGATAAGTAGCAAGCTGTGTGAGTCTGGACACCACTCACTTTGTAAGTATTCTAGCAACTTAGCCGATATCAGCGTGGTATACATTTGGCGCCAGTCCGTGACGATGCGCCCTTCAGCTCACGAGCGAAACGCACGGCGAGCTCATGTACAGCCCTGGCAAGATTTTGGTGAGTGTTCGCGAAGACAAGTCGACATTCTGTACCACGCAGTCTAAACGTGTCATTCTTCTTTAGTATCCCGGGTTTTGCGTTGGCTGAGAGTTCTAAAGGAGCAAAAGGGTATTCAATGAACATAACCGCCGAAACCTGCGAGAATTTATCGTCGTGGTGCCACTGCATTTGCGAAGCGCAGCTGCCGTTCCGTACCGTCTGTGTGAATACGGTGATCTGCCGCAAAACGGATTTTGACACAGAAGGCAAGGCCCCGTACTAGCGCACAGGCAATGCTCACCACAGTCTCCTGCATATCTACGCGCCTTTCCTATGCGAGCCCATGTCTGAAAATCACGCACAGAGCGCGGCAGGAGAACTGGGATGTGACAGCACACAGAGGGTGAAAGCGGCGCCAGCAAGCTCTACGTTCTGTACAATATATGAGACTCCGCATCAGAAAGCGTGAGTCGTGAACATGTACAAAAATCTAGGCCACAAAAGTCTACCCAAACGTAAATACGCCGTATATCCGTGGAGCCTGCTTTCAAGTTCGTGCGTATGCACACGCAGCGGCGTGAATCATCTGTGCACTGCTACAAGCAGAGTACAGTCTCAGGGATCGCCTGTGCCAGAAGGTTGTCGACACCTCAGTTGGCCTGCTGGGATCGTTAACAGGATACAGGCTGGTGTTTGGTGTTGGACGGGAATCAGCGGATGTATCGCAAGCTTGGAGAAGCTCCTATCTCCTCCGCACCAGGTTTTACCGTTATTATGGGTGCGTTAATCTACCCAGTCACAGACTAGTCAGCCGACCAGCAGAGTTTAGACACTGCATGTATATTCGTATGAATTCGCATGTATCGGTGGTTCGCCGTAGTCCTGTATCGCTGGAGGAAGCTGAAGCGCTGTCTGCTTTTGCGCCAAAGTGGCTTAAGCTTTCGATTTTGCAGCCAGCCGTGGTCGACCTCTTCAGCACTGTCCGATGTCGGGGGGAGCAAGCCGGGGACACGCATGTGTTGCACCTTTTATCCGTTCATCAATCCATCCAAAAGGAAAGCGAAAGCATCCATGTGTGATTCAAGACCCGTTTACTGAGTCTCACAGGTATGCTTTGCGGCCGCGAGCTGTTCTGGCAGGAATTTACGTAAGCGGCAGTGAGCACATATCAACGAGATGTACTCACGTACTGGAGAGCCTGAAGACGCACCCTCACGTTGCAGGACCTAACGTTGCCGGTGAGAATTTGCGCAAACCATGCCGTCCTCTGGAGGTAAGCATGGAGCAATATAGTGGGCAGGAATATCGTCCAGCCTAACTACCACATATGTGCAGATACAGGATCGCGACACTCGAAATGCTTACAGCACAGGCCTGACCTCTGCTGTCTCCACGGGCAGAGTACCTGTCGAATCTATCCCCCTTCCACATCGCGTGAAAATTCGCCAGACTTGTATTTACAAACAGCATCACATAAAATGCAAGCTTCTCCGCTCCCTTCTGGATTCCGCGTACCTGCCTCGCGGTGCTCACTACTTGTTGCCGTCTCCTTGATGCTGCCCGCTCAGCGTAGCTTCCTTCGTTTCGCGCTGTTGCCCAGCAGTGCATCCAAAACAATGATTCTGCAGGTTCATACATCTGCAAATAAAGGCGCGTGCCCGTCTCCGCTCTGTTTCGTCCTCGCCACCTGCTCTTACGCCATAAGCGTCACCGGGCACTTCTTCCGGTACTCAAAGAGGTGGTCTCCTTTTGATGCCGTCTAACCCCAGCCGCCGTCCAGATGGCTACTCGTAACAAAGACCGGTAGTGCGCCTTCACTGGAAAAGACGTGCTGCAGATGCTGTCCACTGGTATTCACGCTCACTGATCACACAAGGCGCACGGCCCCATTGACATCTTGTTCGTACATTCCTATCCGTGTCGCAAACTGCAGCAGCTCTTCGAACGCAGGTGAGGCGACAACGTCCTCCGTGAGACCAGGAGTTACGGGCTGGTAGGACCCTTCGCGTAGCATAGTATCTAAAACAAGAACGAAGCGCAATATCGTGCCAGCTCCCTGTTCTGCCGCGGCATGGCCTGTTGCTTTGAAGAGCAAAGGAGAATGCGTTCGTGGAAGCTTTAACTGCGAAGAGCACCAACTAAAGACTTTCCCTGCCATATCAAGTCTCACTCGATCTTCCGGGTCGAACGAAAACCGTGTCGCTGCTGCTGCCTCTGCTTCAACCACGCGAGCTTTGCCTTCTTCCGTGCGGCCCACACGCACATGCCCCCCCTGCATCCCCTCTTGCAGAACCACAGCCGGATCCCAGCAGCTTTGTGCAAGCTCTCGCAGCATGCGGTCAAACGCCAGGTAGGCCGGAGGCCGCCGCAGAGCCTCTGCTAAGGTGTGCAGCTTTGCCGCAGCCTCTGCTTCGCTGCTGTCTCCTACCAGCGTGGGCTGCATGGCAACAGCAGCGTAGGGCGGGGTGTACGACGTGCGTTCACGCGAGCGAGACTCCCCAAGCTGCTCCCGAGGCGCGTGCCGTATAAGAAATGCAGCAAAAATACATCTTAACAGCGCCTCTGCACAAGCTGAGACTGCTGCCGCCGATACCACATTGTGAGCCGGGGGTGGCGTGTACATACTGCTGGCACCGGCACTCACAAAGCCTGGTGAGTATGACAGTCGCATTTGAAGGTCTACTGCTTCCGCAAGAAGGTAGAGCAGGCCCCGGAAAGTAGGCGGGACGTCGTAGAACGTCAACGACTGCAGTCTATCGTGGAAACGCACACAAATTGGCTGCAGCACCTTAAGTGGCGAATTTGAGACGAGCTCTTGGTTGCTTATGTGTTGCTCCTGTGCATATGCTTCGGCGGCACCAAGAAGCGGCTGCAAGAGCTGCTGCAACCACGCCAAGTTGCTAGGAAGCAGCAGCTCGCTGGCAGTCGCTACATGGGACAGAAAGGGATATAACAAGGAAGAGGTGTGCAGCAGCAAACTTTCCGGCAGGTGCCCTACCCACTCCAGCTCGAACTGAACGTAAACAACAACCACAAGCAGCAAAACATCCGACTACTCTACCTCGTTCTAACCGTAAATCGAAGGCTTTACCGCTCAACAGGGACTGCAGCTCTGCTGGAGTACATCGGCAGGCCTGAAGGCTAAGCAATCGAGCGGCCTGATGAAAAAAGATGCAACGGCTCCTATACTGAAGCTCACCGTTTTGAAGCAACAACCAAAGAACTTGCACATCCCATGACATGGAGGCAAACGGAAAAACGTTAACACCAACTGAGCAGCACATCTTGTATACGAATGGCATCATTTACGAATACGAAGCCTTCGACGACACGCGCGTCATACCTGACTTTGTGGAAGCCCTAGCTACTCAGGCACCTCTGACATTCACGTCCTAACGGGGTTGTATGAAATTAGGCCGGGATGTAAACAGATATGAAAGCCTAAACCAATAAACATAGGAGAAAGAATGAGTCACGAAGCGCAATATGGGCACATATATGCCACGCATCTGTAAAACGTACCGCCATCCTCACACGCCTATAGTTCTTGTATACGGCTGTGCGCTTTGTGGAAGTACTGACCACGGCACACACCTTCCTTCTCACAGGCCTATACTTACATAGATATATGTATACATATATACACGTTCTCAGCTACATTCCATTTCACGTCAAGTAATATTGTAAGCATGACATTCCGTTCTGCTGTTTGACGACGCACCCTCATGAATCAATATGTAGATTCGACGAGATTGTAAAACTGCAAAAGAAAAAACGCACATATCTTACGCCTGCCCATGTGGAGACTGGGGCTCGTTCTTATTCATACAACACACACAGACATTTGTAGGCGTCCCACGCAAAGGGACCAGAGATGAAGTGAAAGTTAGCACAAGTTAACCTGCACAGAATACCTCGTGTTTGAGCATCTTTTACGCATATATATATAGGCGTCAGCGGTAACTAAGAGCATCTATCCACGTACATATATACACGCACGCATACATATGTACATACAGATGCCATACACGCAGAGGCAACGCGGTGAAGCAGGCGTCCTCGTGAGTGCTACACAACCAAAAAAGATATATGTGGAAGCATGGTAGTGCCTCGGTCTGGTGTTATTTTCCCCTTTCCCGTTCTGCGGGGGAAGTATCTCTAAGTGCCGCCCTATGCAACATAAGATGCTGGGAACCTACTTCAAATTATAGATAAAGAGATTGTAACGAGCGAAAGAGTAAGTCTGTAGCTTTCAGTCATCAGACGATCACGGCTATTCTTTAGGGATACGAGGCGTATGCGCCTGGGAACGCAGTCTAAAGCCCCGCGGTGCACGCGTCATCGTTTTTCGGCAGCAGCACTGCAAATGTACGCAATTCCTTGAGCCAGCTTCTCCCTACTGGTAGTTCTCTACTGCCACTCCTTTGATGCTGCACGTCTTCATGTGAAGGCGACTCTCCTGCAGAGTTATGCTAATGGCGCTGCTGCGTTTTCGCGTGATGCCTTTCTTTATGGAGTGATTGCCTCACTCGCTCTTCTAATTTCGTTCAGCTCACATCTGCTGGGCTGCTGTTTCTCACCCTTATCAAGTGAACGATAAGATCCGGCAGTGCGCCAAAAAAATTGGCCAGTCTGCATGCAGCCGTAATTAGCTCTGCCCGCCATCTGCTGTCTGCCGCCTGTAGTGTGTTGTGGCCCCCACAGAAAATAAAACACATCATTTCACAAACATACAGATACATCCAAAGCCGCTCACCTCATGGAAGGCACACGTTCACAGTGCTGACAGCACACTATGCGGTGTAATATATCTGAAATAGTAGAAGATCGTGTCTGAGCCGCGGCGCGCATGCAGGGTGTCAACGCATTTGTAATAACGGTGGAGTGTTTCGAAGCTGCGTAGGACTGGAAGCATAAATAAAGGAGTACACACACATAAGTGTGCGTGTGTTCTATACACGTAAAACACGTGAGTCAGCCACATACATGGTTTGCTGCGACTTATGTGTCTGTACTGCACGGACTGCACTTCTAAAAGACGTCTTCAAGAGCGCGAGCTGTTGTTGCGTGGCTGCTGGGGTTCACACTTGCGTTCAACTACCCACACACACGCTATTGTTTGCTCGTACGAACATGCAAACGCGTGTGGACACTGATGTAATCTTCCTCAACTGTTTGACTACCTCAAACAGGTAGCAACAAGCGCAAGCTACTATACGTCTTTACATTTTATTGCATGTATTCTACGTTTGAACCCATCTGCTGCTCCGAAACCGACCCATCTTGACATACAAGCCTAGATGCATTACCATAAAGAGTCATAAGCAGCCTGGTCTCGGCGACCCGCCCGCTGCTGGTAGCAAGAGGAAAACCGTCTGGTGCATTAATATGCACAGAGGAAGACAGTCTGGTTGACTGCATTTGCCCTGCCTTCACATATCAAGTAATGCACGCAAGACTGCACAAGTGCTTTCTGCAAGACCCTTAAATATGCATCCTAGGGCTTTGTAAGCAGGTAGTCTGGTGCGTGAACGTGCGAAGTATCGATGGAGGTGCATGCAGTCTCTGCTACTTTCATGAGCATCTGCGCGTCCGCATAGCGACTAGCCTTATGTACGCGCTACACCACGCAGCTAGCACACCGTATACCAGTCACGCACGCTGAAGGAGCAGTTGATCACACTGTTTAAAAAGATACTACGCCTTTCGGCCACTGGAAGGCGCGCGCCTACGCATTCTTTTTATAGTCATATGAGCACATGAATGCTCAACGACAGCAGCTTTGCAGAGGTTCATGTTCACAGCGCGCATATGTACGTACTCCGTGGGAGTTTGCATATGAGTATGCTAGCGTCCGTTGCGTAAATCTGTAAACAGAAGTCGTAGCTGGACACGCGAGCAAATAAAATAAGGTTGGCTGCGCAGCCTCTGGAAGAAAACGGACAGTCGTGCACGCCTGAGATCCTCAGTTGGTAGTGAACGCCACGGTCCGACAGTCAGGCACCTCTTAACAGCAATGACCTTTTCTCGCATACAGGCGTATAATTTTGTATATACATAATGTACTCGGGTATCACGTACATGTATACGTGTGCTTATTATTTCATGAGTTGCTATACAGGTTCGCCCGCAGAAGCGCGACAGACCGCTTCTGAATGCGTGCACGGTTGTACACATCTGCATCCGAATTGAACATGGGTCGGCACACGCACGTACACCTATGCATACATATGTACACTTATGCGTGTGTGTGTGTGGGGGGGGGGGCGTGTCTGTGAGTACGTCTGTATGTATGTAGGTATGTCTGTATAGATATGTAGCTATGTGCACGCATGTAGAGAGCCTCTCACTCCTCGTGCATGCAAGAGACTCTGAGGAGAGAAAAAAGACATGAATGGCAAGACTGCGTATCACCGCTTGCAAAGACTCCAAGTACCAAGCAGCACAGACTCCAGGGGCTACGCAGCATTAGTCAGTCGTATGGGCGTATGTTTGGCTGATCGTCCGAACGTAAGTACGCCAGACTCCAGTGACCGCTTCGATTCTGCACGCCCTCCGCCGGCGCTTGTGTGTCTACGATGTGCGCTCAAACGTCTACTGAAGTGAGTGGCCGCTGAAAGAAGTATGCACGTACATGTGTTATGTGTACATACATTTTCTGAAGAAAATGTCTATACCTAAGTGAGTTGAAATGCATGTCTACGCAGGCCACGAGGGTCAAGAGGATATGCGTCCCGGTCGCGAATAACCACCATGCATCACGGTTCTACTCTTACATAAATACATGCACGTGGGTGATAGCGTACTTAACATGCACTTTAGTCACATAGAAAGAGAGATGTAGATATATTTAGTATTTCTAAATCATGTATGTATGTATGTATGTGCATGTGTACGGCGACGCATAGGAGTTTTTAAAGAGTGGTTGCACCATGTAATGTGCTATCTTTGTTCTATATATACATATATATATTGCGTATACGAACAGAGAGCGATAGAGAAGTGGTTGAACCGATAGAGGAAGGTACAGAGAGAGCTAGAGGGGTGTGTGTGTGTTCTGGCGTGTATCAGTCTAGGTATATGATGGCGCCTGCGTACAAGTAGAAAAGCAACGGAATCGTGTAGGTGTCCGTAGAGCCATAACGAAATCGGAGCCTCCAGCCGTGCGAATCTTTCGGCACTTCATGTGGATACACGGGCGTCCACTGTGAGTGTAGGGCGCCTGATGGAGCTGTGCTTTTTGTGTGTGCACCAGACCTTTATGAGGGTGAGAAGGGGGAGGCAACCATTGTCGGATAGCAGACCCCACAAGATGCTGCAGGCTTCCTTGGGCATTCGCTGCATGTCTTCCATGCTGGTACTGCTGCTGGTATTGTCGCGGTCCTCGACGGCCTTTCTCTTCTTCTCGAGTGCTTCGCGTATAGCAGCAGGTAGCTGCTGTAGATCAGGCTCGGCATTTTTAAATGAGGCTGCATGCAGCCAAAGACTCCCAGGCAGCAACACGTGATTTTCGACTAATATAGGAGCTGTATGTGTACCGACACATATCTACGACATATAGCCCGAGAACCAGCAAAGAAAATAGACGCACTAGAACACATACTCCACATGCATAGATGAAAAAAAAAGAATTTCTTACCTCCTAAAGGCGGGTCAGTACACATTAGCCTGTGCAACAGACATTCTTATGCGCCGCAGAGGCACCTATTTGTACTTCTTTTTTGACTACAGTAGACTCTATTAAACTTCATTTGCTTCGTATGAAGATATAGGCATACGAGTCCTCTCCTCCTCACTGTAACGCTATGCGTAACATATTATACAACGCTGCATGCGCGCATGTGAGGTTCACATAGTTCTTCCGCTACATGATATCGGCTTCCCGGCAACCGCACACACGTATGCATGCAGTCCGCGTGAGCACGCCTTCCCCCCAGCCTTTGGCTGGAATACGCGGAACGCCAGTACATACGGAAACGCGTGTTCGTCGTCAAGGACGCACATATACGGAAACGTTGCCTAATTGCCTTGAAGGAAACGATGAACACCTACTGTAAATGTGTACAGACACAAAGACACACCACACACACGCGAACGCCACATGGGCAACACGAAAGGACGTCTACACAAACATTCTCTTGGCTCACGTGTGGACTTATCGTCAAGCTGCGTTTAAAAACGTACAAGGATGTATCACGTATATATATCGTAGCATTGCTTACAAAAGAGTGGGCATGTCTACAAGCCCACCCTTCTGTACATATATATATATATATGTATATATATATGTATGTGAATGCTCGACCTCGCACTCACGTCAATAGAAGCGTATACACATTTAAGAGCGCACAGGTAGGTATGAGTACTGAGCACTATATATATTGCTGGTAGCCACTGAAAAATACACATACAAGGCACCTTGAAGTGCACTCTGGACCATATACCCTACGTACGCATATGTACGACGTTTGCGTATAAGAGTGACCTGTGCTTCCCCAGACTCTTCTCTCCCATACATATATATGTATCGACGAAATTCTATTCATATACATATACGTGTATACATATAGGTACTTCTGCCTGTATATATAGTATACACTTCTACATGCATGCAAATCTACGAGCACATCGTGGAGAAAGAAACTATGTGTGCTGCGGTTGACAACAAGCATGTGCAGTCAGAACCTCACGCAAATGACGGCTTTATGTGGAGAATGGTACTTTTGATGTCTGTTTGCAGTTTTGCTATAATGCCTTTTACTCTTCGTCCGAACATACTTGACATGTGTTGCTGCACGCTCTACTATAACTCGGCCTCTCCTATCTGTTTCTCTCTCTCTCTATTTCTCTGACTTCCCTACTCGTGCCACATGTGTGGGAAGGCTTCTTTTGTGTCTTCACTTTCTCGCTCTCATATATTATCAACGTGCCTTCTCTCGAAAAGTTCCCCTCCTTTCCCTTATGTATATACATATAACCATAGTTGTATATATATATATATATATTCATATATCTATATACAATACCATATATATATATATATATATACTGACGTGTCCATACATATTCTTCGGGTCTGCCCTGTCTCTTCGATACATATATATATACATACATGCAGTTATAGATATATATATTACCGTTTCTCAACTTTTCTTCGATTCTGCCCTCCCTCCTTCATATATATATATCTATACATTGAGATATATATACATATATATATATATATATTAGCGTTTCTCAATTTCACCTTCAGTTGGTACGAACACGTCTCTTGCCTATTCCCTATTATTCTCGATTTCACCATCAATAACTACTGCAACTGTTTGTATGTGCATCGTCAGAGGCCCAACCGGCGAACTCGAGAAAAGCATGAGGAGGCTCTGTGTAGTGTTCTCCCTCAGTCCCAACATTTGATCCTTAGTTTTGATGACTCACCTTCTCCATATATGTCGTCTAAGACCTTACTCGCATGCACACATGCTTTACCTGCATTCTCGAGAAAGGACGGGGGAGGCTCTGTAGTCGGTTTTTCCCTCCGTCTTCCATCTACTAGCACTCCTCGACTTTTTCTTCAGTGTCTATCACTGACCGCCTCTACATATGTCGTCTCGGAACTTCCATGCGCGTGAGTGCGTCTTCAAAGGTCTTACCTGCATACTCTGGAAAAGACGGTGGAGGCTCTGCAGTACTAGCGCCCGTGCCATCCCCCAAAAGATTCGGCTTGTCAGGCAAATGGACAACGCGTTGGTAAGCAGCAACACGTCCAGCAGGGCCTAGGCCCTCAACTTCAGAGGGGATTGACAGACCAACAGCTTTCTCGAGCGGCTCAGCAGCCCCTCCTGCCCGGAATCACGCACGCGTCAGTCACTCCGACTCGCAGGCTTTAGCTCACTCTCAATATTCACATAAGATGTATTCATAGAGCACGTACGCAGACACACGGATTGAAGTAGCGCGCTTTTCTGCCTGTGGTGTGTCCCCGTCGTGCTTTCAAAGCAGGTGTCTCTACAGATATATAAGAATGCTTCACCCTTCCCCACCCGTGGTATACTTGTGTAGATATACTTATATTTAATACACATATATACACACACATACATACTTAAATATATGCACACTTGTTTACGTTCCTCTTGTTTTGTTTACGAATACATATGTATAAATTTACATCTCCTTGGAGAGTGAAGTGCATGTGCGGAAGAGATTGTATAGGCACAGCAGTCATTAAAAATTTGTGAAGCCAAACCATATTGATTTGAAAGACGGAAATCACGATCACTCTATGATACAGTTTTTGTAAGACGCGAGACGTTTGAACCGCGAAAACCTAAAAATAGCGTCGTTATTTCAATCCCAGATACTTAATGATATGTACCTGTACATATGTATATACATGGACGACTGTGCCAGAGCAAAACATTATGCATCCCAATAAACTGAAGACGTAGTGCCACTATGTAGGAGAAGACGCATATTCATTTATACGTATATTATATATGTATGCAGGGGCGGGGTCCCTTTGTGCGTATAGACACGCTGGTAGGCATAGCAGGATGTTAACGGCTTTTAGGTGGTAAAAACATTTTTATGTGAATGATGGTCTCTCTTTCTGTTGTTTTCACGGATACTACCGTAAGAAGATGTCAGTTGTATGTTTCTGCGTAAGAAAAACGTTCTCTTTGTTGGGAAGGGATAGAGGAACACGAGAGGGGTAGAGACACTATCATAATACTGGACGTCCAAAGGAACTACACACAAGTAGACTAGTACCACTGCTTACGTAGTGGATACTAGATCTGTTGCATATTATAACATACACTTGCCGCTAGAAGCGTTTAGTAGAGGTCACTGAGCACAGATTAGTCATTTTCATGTGAGGTAGCAGTACGCGTTGGATGTCTCGATAGGGGTGAGACTTCTGCGCAGAGAGAGGCTGGCATTCTCTCCTTTGCGTGTCTGTGTGTGTGTGTGTGTGTGCATGCGTGTGCGTACGAGAGCACACGACGTATGTGCATCTAACACTACCGCTAGAACCTTTCTTTTGAAGGACGTCCACTTCATGTGTATATACTACAACACGTCTACACACCTCTTACCCGTCAGAACATCAGGCAGTGTACTATCAGCATCGAATGTAAGTATACGTGCCCCAGTCGTCGCCTACTACCGTCTTTGCCTTGGTGGTATATATACATCGTAGAGGCGAAGGTAAAAAGAGGAGAAAGAGACTCATGTAGATATCATACTATTCAGTCTTTTCTTTTTGAGGAGCTCTCGTATTATCAGCTGAGGGTCTTATTATTTTGCTGGAGAGTATATCTGCACTGGCCCTCTCTTCATATACGTGTGTACGTACGTGCGCGGGCGCGTGCTACTCTGCAGTGTGGTGTGCTTGCTGACTATGATAACGCACGCAGCACGCTCAACGAGACACGACGTGCGCAGCAAAACGCAGCCTCCCGGCGCTGTGGGCCTGTTCGCCATCCCGAGAGAACACACGAGGCAGCAGGCAAAGTCGAAGAGGAAGGCGACGAAGTGCAACAAGGGGAGTGGGATGAACAGCATTGTCAGGCTGTCTAGTAATTCACCACGAGGGAGTTGTGCATCATCGTGTGTATTTATGATAAACGCGCGAAAGATGGCGACATTACCGTTAGCACGCAAAAAATACCTTCTATCTCTTTCCCTGTCTTCTTCTTCTTCTTCCTCTTGTTCATGTACATATGTGTATGCAGTCAAATGTGCGTGTATGCTTGAATAAATAATATCTTACCTACTCACGTATACGTCGCCTACTAGTCACACCAAGAAGCACATATACTATATATGTATATACTGGAACATGTTCTTCATGTACATGAATGTGCATATGTTAGTTATGAATATAGATGGATATATATATATATATACTGGCATATATTCTTCATGTTCATGTATGTATATACATTAATGATAAATATAGGTATATATACGTATAGGTATACTGGCACATATTCTTCATTTACATGAATGTACCTATATAAATTATAAATATAAACAGATGTATGTATATGTATACTGGCACATATTCTTCATGTACATGTATCCGCATACAGTGAACATAAATACATATATATATGTGTTGGCACATATGTTTTATGTAGTTGTATGCACAAATACTACGTGCACGCAACCAAGCGTGCAGAAAGCGTTTATACACATCTTCTGTATTTGCCAGTCACGTGTGTCGCCTACTAGTCACGCCAATACGGTCAGCCTTATATACACATACGCATATGTATTTATATACTCATGAGCATATGTTATTAATTACATACCTACAGACGCAACGAGTACAGGACGTCCACGTGAGCTTCTACAGCATACGTGATACTCACGTCAACGCAAATGCATACACATGCAGAAACGTACATTTAAAGGCGAAAGCCTGCTTGTGCAGAGACCAGAAGAAGAATGCCAGTATTAATAGTATATTGATAATCATATCCTTTTAACAACAGTCATAGTAATATCATCAACGCGCAGTAGTAGTAGTAGCAGCACTACTAGTAATATTAGAGAGTGCGATCACATACTACTTTGTCACACGTACAGAGAGCAGTGTAAGGTAACCAAAGACCTGCAGCTTCAACTAAGAGATATATACATAAGAAACTACTGGTCTGGAGGGGTCGACTACGCCATCATTCAAACGCAGTTGTGTCGGGAACATACGTGTGTCAAGGGAAATACGCATTCTATATCTATCAACGTATCTATCTATCACTCTCCCTTTATATATGTATATGTGTATACGCGTGTATGTATATGCGTATATATATATACATATTTGTATGAATGCTAATAGGTATACATATATATATGTATATGTACACGTACGTCCTGAATTTATGTGTGCTGATAGAAGAAGGTAGAAAGGCGTTGAGATAGGTTCACATGTTGTGGAGGCGTTGCGAGTGCACACACGCAACAGGAAGCGGAGAGAAGTGGCACCAGCGTCGGCCGCGTTACGTGCATGCACGTGACAGAGTAGCATACTCGTGCACGCGCGAAGCAGAGTCTGTTAGTCAGGCGCATGCGTAGCTCGCGGCCTTTCTGGTTAGCGTGTCTACGTCGGACAACGTAGCAACACATACAAAGTTAAACGGAAAAGAAGGCGCTCACATTGCCGCACTGGTAATAATCACACAACGATATATATATATATATATATGAATCTGCATAATGTTGCTGCGTGTGACTAAATATATGGAGATACTTATACATAGACGTGTACATATATATATATATATATGCATATATGTATAGATATAGGCAGGCATATATGTATATATATATATATATACATGTATATATATAAATGTATATATATACATAGGTATATGTATATGCATATATATATGTATATGTATGTGTATAAATTGTGTAGTATGCGTTGAAGACCACGTCTCAACACATACACGATCAGACGGGCACCCACGCTTGGTCGTGTGCCGCACGGATACCTAAGCAAATATATTATACACCCTGGACAGGTGGAAATATATATGTATATATGTATATACATACATATATACATATATATACATGTATATATATACGTGAGGCAGCACACTTTCGTTGGAGACGTGTGAGAGTGGAGTTTTTTTCAGCATATAAACACATACAAATGGAGTATGTCGCAGACATGAACCGAAATAAGAGTCTCGCCTGTGCATACACTCGTGTATGTAGATGTGTTGTATTACATAAGCCTATTAGACTGTATGTGTGTGTGTACGTGTGCGTGCAGGCATGTCTGCGTCTGTGAGCTCCATATATAGCTTGTTACCACATATAGGTGTGTGTGTGTGCGAGTTGAAGTGCGTGTAGTTGTACACGTGTATACAAGTGCGTCTCACCAGCGCCTGAGAGGCTTACCAGCTTTTGCGTGTGTCTGCTGCAGTGACGACAGGCCCTCCTGCACCAGGGCAGGGCTGCTGCGTTGCTGCGGTCTGCCAGAACACGCGTCTGTAGAATATCCCCCTGTGGCTTCTCTTTCTCGAGCGAGAGCACTGTGCAGCTGCAGTGGTGTGTGCATGCACGCACACACACATACACACATAGACGAAGAGCGGCAGCCAAGATGTATAGGAGCTTGTTATGGTGTGGATCATTTTAGTGAGCATTCCTCTGCATGTGAAGCGACACAAATGCACGAGACAAGCGAAAGGTTGGTGCATACGGGTGTTCAAATTCACTACGACTACGTCTCTGCCTGCCTCTCTCTGTTACACTCTCTATCACCACCGACGCTCTCTATACTTTCCAGAAGTAGAAGAAGCAGACATATAAGGAAATCACGCTCACCACACTCACTCTCCTACACATCTCTGTCTACTGCTTATGCACATTTAGTCCTACGTAACACACCAATACATATACTTTGAGCCAGCACGCAGCCCCGATGGACGTACAGGAGGACTTTTTTCTCTTCAGACAGGAGACCTAATAGTGTATCCATATCTTCCAACTGCGGGCATGAAAAGATGACACAATACAATGCTATCACTCACTAGATGACCGTGCCTACCTAAATACATATCTATACGTACTTGTATACATATATATATAGGTGTAGATGCATATACAACAGATCCATATGTATATTCATGGACACATGTATAGGCAATGAGAGAGAGAGGGCGTTTCCATAGATGAGCAGAAATATCCTCCCCTTTCCTCCTTTGCGTATACACGGAGAGAAGTATATGATGAGAGAATAACACGACGTATCACGAAAACTATGCAATCAGTGGCCTTGTACACACGCACGCGCGCCGTACACATGTATGTGTGCACATGCATACACATATATATACATGTATGTATGTGTATACAAACGCATACACACAAACACGTGTACACAATTTTATAGATGTGTACAGGCATGCAGATGCACACACACATACAAATATATGTGTATATAAGAAGAGACACAAGTACACCAATGCGTCTATACATATACATGTGTACAGGCATACAAATGTACACACATATGTATGAATGTATATATTCAAACACTAGCACACACACAAACACGTTTGCGCACGTGGACATGAACAGGTATACACGTGTACACATATAATATGTATGTGCATACAAACACATGAACTCTTACATATGTGCATACGTGCAGACATCTCTGTGGAGCTCGTGTCGTTGTTTCCGGTGCATCTCTTGTTGAACCTAAATATTTTGTGCTGCTTAATCGCAACAAGACCAGTTTCGAATGCCTGACATAGCAAGGCTGATTCTGAAAATGCGTGCATACCAAATATATACACATATTCATTTTCTACACATATATATATATATATATGTGCTGAGAGAGATCCAGCCAGCGAGAGACAGAGATGAAGTTTGGAGAGACTGTGCAATATACACAGACAGAGGCACGCACACACGCATATGCGCACATGCGAGTATATATTTTCCTCCTGCACAACTGAGTAAACAGAAATTAGTGGAAGTCACTCCCTGAGGTCTTTCGACCCTTTATTGTAAGTGCATGACTGCATGCCTTTACGACTTTTTGTGTAAGAAGAAAGCAGAAGCATTGTCCGTGCTACACTCGTTCACAAGCAGAGCAGCCCCGAGATCAGCACTCTGATAGACACCCAGATGTGGCTGCGCATCCACGTGTGAACGCACACACATATACACATACACATCCAGACGTACACGGAGACGCGTCTTGAAAAATTTTTTTCACGTATATGTGCTTATACATGTACATACGCAGCAGTGGATACGCATTAAGAGGTATGTACGCATGTAGACGAATAGTGGACAGACGTTTGACACACTACACGTATATGGTCATCTATTCAAAATACATGCCTCTATACGCAGCAGTAGCTTATGCGCATGTAAATGGTAGTACATACAAGTTGACAGGTATATATGCATGTGTGTACAAACTACACATGTATATATACGCAGCAATAGGTAGCGTGCATGTATATTCACCTACTCTCTCATACAAAAAGACAAGCTAAACATTTTACACGCACAGTACAGTACACGTAGTAGAGCAAAAGCTACGGCTGTTTTTTGCTCAAAATGGAAGAAGTGATTGTGTAGTTTATATCTTTGTATGGAGATTCGTTTCGTGAAATTTCCGAATACACAGAGAAGGAAAGGCAACGAGAGGGAGAAACGCATACACATACAGAGACAGAGAGAGAGTCGCGACACACACACACACACACACAGACACAGATTGAGACAAAACCACTTGCAGCCAGGTATATAGACTTGCACAGTAAAAGAACGCCAAATACCTCGAGTGGTACCAAAAAAGAATGGTGTCTCTCCACGTATATAAGTCTTTTCTTGATTATAAGGGAGTATATGGGTCTGCGTACACTAATACATATACATGCATATATGTACATATATATGTACATATATGCACCTAGATATGTAGGTGTGACATGTTGAATGTAGAGAGCTTCAGTTTACCTTATGTTAGCTACAACAACATCACAGCACGTGAGAATGATAACAGATATATATATATATATATACATACATATCACTTACGTAGATGTATACATATATATGTATATATGTGCGTATATGTTGGAATGGATTTGACTGCAGTGTATATAATTACAAGAGTAATATCAGCGGGCGAGTTGATGGTTGTAAGCTGAGGATGAGGAGTGGGGCAGCAGTGACTGCGAAAGAGCCCTCGAGGAACACTTCCTCTCCCATCCATGGCGGCATGTTCTCCAGGTCTACGCTCACACGGACATGTCCTCCAAACATGGAAGTCACCTACATATACACACACACACACACCCACACTTCTGGTGTACGTATACCCTCACATACACACACTCATACAGAGATATACACACAACGTACACATATATCCGTGATGGACACACACCCGCGTCCTCAGACAAACGCATATACACACACACACACACATACATCCGTGTAGGCAAACACACACACACACACACACACACACACACACACACACACACACACACATATGCACACGTACACACGCACATAAACACGCACACATACATCCATGCTGTACATACACACCGCACCCCCCGGACACATCCACACACACGAACGAGAGGACCCATGTTTTACCATACACACGCATATATATATATATATATATATAGGCGCACACACATATACAGACATTCACATCCACCCGTGTTGTACACACAATCGTATTCACAAGAACACACATATACACACGTATATGTACACACACACACACACACACACATACACACATTCAGACGCATACATATATCTAAGTTGGTCATACACCCCCAGCCCCCACGAACACATACACACACACACATACAGGCACAAATACATCCATGTTACAATATCTACATGTATATATACACGCACACATACCCATACACACGTACACATACACCCCGTGTTGTACACACACCCGCATCCACAGACAGACAAGCCCATACACATGCATACATGCATACACTCTTCCCCCCCAAATACACACCCACACGTCGACTCACAAACACACCCATGTCATACTACACACACGTATATATACGCACACACACACACACACACACATATACAGACACACCCATACACGCATGTTGTACACGTAGCCGCGCATGCGCAGACAGACACATATACACATGGATACACACGCACATACGTGCTTCTCCGACAACGAACTCGAACACACGTAAACATAACTGTCTTGAATCTCGTTTTTTCTGCAAGCTTCTGTCACCTGCTTCTCTCCTGCTGGTCCGAGCGACTAACCATTTTCTCCGATTAGTAATCTTCAGTACAAAGCGTCCTCTTGCGTCTAGCCCTCTCTGCGTATCTCTCCAATCCTACCCATGCAAGCTTTCCTTTCTTTTTTGTTGTGGTCGTGTCTCTTGGTGCATTCATGAGTCACTACGGCTCGGAACGGAGCGTTGACATTCTGTGAAAACGAGATGGAAAGTTTCACAGTCAAGTGATTGAATTTCTCTTACACGCTCACTCTCGTCTATCAAGTCATACTGCATTGTTGTATCTTCATTCAGTATACCCATATACTCCAGTCGCTGAGTAGACGCCCACGCCTGCCACAATTAACTATGTAGCCCGACCTGCATCTATTTCTATACATATTTAAGTGATTCATTATGGGAGACCTACACATATATGTATATCCATATATATTTATATATATATACGTATATATATATATATATATATATATATATACTTACGTGATTTAGTACTGTAGACCTACACATATATCTCTACATACTAACATACGTATATGCATATACACGTAGATAGACTTCCTCTTCTTCTTCATTTTCAGTGATATTAGCGAATGCTGCTTTCCAATCAGTCAACAGCCTTCCTCCTCTTCTTCCTCTACTTTCTCGATAACAATAACGAGTGCTGCTCTCTACTTAGTCATTAAAAAATCTCCTCTTCTTCCCCTTTCTCTTCTTCCTTCATCTTCCTCTTCAGCATTAGCAGCGTATGTTGCTTTACACTGAAAAACGCCAGCAGGCATTCGCTTCTTCTTGTTGTTCAGCACCAGTAGCAAGGGTTGTCTTATACGTGAGAGTGAACTCTCTCTTCCTCGCTCTCTCAACAACAGTAGTGAATGTTGCTACATACACTCCATTAAATCCTCGCTCGTAGTCTGAGATGTAGACAAAAAGCTTTTCTTCTACATTAATAAAAAAGACTCTCTCTCTTTCTGTTTCTGTAGTTTGACGAATGCCGTTCTGCACCGAGTCATTATACGCCAGTCCTTCCCCGTGTGTGCATGCGTGGGTGTAAATGACCCTCCTCTACAACTCCCCGTTGATGTCTCACACTACTGCAGCCTCGTCTGTTTCACTCGCTTCTTGCCCGTGCATGTGAAATTTACATGCGCAATGGGCCTACCCATCTACACGTGTAGACGTAATGCAAGAGCAACGCATAAGAGTCTCGAGATCGCCCGATTTCTCTCTATCTCTCCTCTTCTTACCGCCACGTCGTATCTGTGTTTGTACACAAGAAAATCAGAGGGGCTGAGAGCCAGTCGTAAATGTGCGAATGAAGCCTACAGACACACACATACACACACACGGATACACACATAGACACTCGCATACACACAGACACACATATATATACATACACACACCCCCACACACGTACACGCACATACAGACATACACGTAAAGACACATACACACACGCATACACACAGACACACACACACACACATACACACATTCACATACACGTTCTCACATATGCACACTTAAACACACGTACACACACGCATACACACAAACACACACAGGTATACGCATATACATACGCGTACAGACAGACACATACATAATACACATACATACACGTACACACGCATACACGCATACACACTCGTAGACACACAGACACACACATACAAAGCGTACAGTATAATAACGACAACCCTCGCATTCAGTAAGAGACCAGCAGCTGCATGCACATGCAGCAGATATGTCTCCATGACAGACACCACAATCATAGAGATAGAATTGGTGTAGCTACAGCAGCAATGGAGGGCACGTTACCCGCCTTCACACTTATCCAGCAGCACACACATGCCCTCCCAAACCATATATAACTTTCTATATCTGTTCATATATGCATACATACATGTCTGTATATATCAATATACGTATATATACATAATCTTGTACATATATTTTTACACTCATATAAGTGTATATATCTCTATATATATGTATATTTGCCCTCTCTTTGATATACAGTAGCTGAAGACAGCGATCTGCACTCGAAAAAAGCTGGGAATATACATATACATATGTGTATATATGTATCCATATATATATGTATATTTATATATACACACTGTTATAAGAGTATATATATTTGTGCCCTCTTCTTGCTATATACTCGTTGACCCCATTGATTTGCCTTCAGACACATGTGGTGTGTAGACGTACATACAATTACAAGTATATATATATATATATATCTAGATTAATATATAAGTCTACACATATATGTATATATGTGCACATATATATATATATATATATATATATATATATATATATATATATATATGTGCCCTCTTGTTGCTATCTAGTGAATAGTCAACGTGACCAGTCATGAAAGAGAGAGGAGGCGACACATTTCATCACAAAAGCAGCCAGAAAAGGATTTTGAGTATGTGCGCGTTGGAGGTCTGTGCATGCACATGTATACATATATGCATTATATATATGTGCGTACAAGTATCAGCCCATGCGTTCAACGTGACAGACATGCATGCGTGCGTGTGTCAGTACTAGTAGATGAATACTAGAGTGCTCGGAAGCACCTATTACAATATCTAGTGCTACACCAATCACTACTACTACCACTACTAGTACTACTATCACTACTGCTCTCTATGTGTACTATTACCACTATGACAAGTTCTAGTATTTAATAAATGGTGAGCTCACACACTCCCTTCTGCAAAATGTGCTACTACTACTATTACAATTATTCCTATTATGACTACTATCACTACTATTACAAGTTTCAGTATTTAAGGAATGGTGGGCGTCCAAATCCCCCATTGCACAATGCACTACTACTACTACTAGCAGTAGCCTGACTACTACTACTACTATGACGAATGGTGGGCTTTGGAAGCCTCCATTGCAGAATGGACGACAACAACAACAAGTACTAGTCTGATTACTATTACGATTATTACTACTTCTACTACTACTACTACAAATAGATGCAGCAGCGGGGTATGATCTGGTGCCGGGACAGAGACGTACTGCACTTGCTTCCATACAAGTGCAACCGTTCATTAAGGGAGTTTCATCTGCTACCACTACTACTACTAATACTACTACTACTATTACCACTACTACTATTACTACTGTTACTACTACTTTTACTACTACTACTATTACTACTACTACTATTACTACTACTACTATTACTACTACTACTTTTACTACTACTACTACTACAACTATTAATATTTCCACTACTACTATTACTACTGCTATTACTACTACTACTACGACTAATACTACTACTACTACTATCATCATTGTTACTATTACTACTACTACTTTTATTACTTCAGTATATGACTAAAGGGGAGCCTAGATCTACCGCTACTATTATTAGTACTACTACTAGTACTACCATTACTACAAGTCTTACTACTTTAGTATTACGGCTACTACCATTATCAATATTAGTACGACAGAACCATCAAGCTCTCTATATATGTTGACATTTGTGTGCACGCATGCCACAAGGAAGAGGCAGAGCATTTACACACTGAGACCAACACCATGTGTGTTTGTTTGTGTGTGTGTGTGTGTGTGTAGACATGGCCCCACCGCTGATGGACGTGTGCTGTGTATATGCACAGGGAGGATGATAAAGATAATAGGCACTAGCCGAGAAGGTGTTCTGGATAGAATGCTCCTTTTTCCTTTCGAAAGTAGAGAAAAGCAGTCTGCCAGTCAGGAGACATACAGTGTACAAAAAGTTGAGGACGCTTCGAAAACATTTAGACAGATCACCTTCACCCCCTGACTATATACCGAGAACTCCCACACACTCACACGCAGGAGGCTGAGTTGAAGAGGCAGCAGACACACAATATTCAGCCTCTGGCCGCATACTGCAAACAACGCCTTAAATCATATTTTCACGGCCCCAATATGTGTATATATATATATATATATATATATATGTGTACACAGGCAGAGCTTCGCACGTGCTTTTCTATATATGTTCTGATTCGGGCGCAAAGGGAATCGTGCATGCGCCTTGAAGATAACAGAGATACACAACAAGAGAAATACACATATTTGACAATCTCTACTTACCTAGAAGGACACACCTCCACCCACACGTATACAGCAATAGGCAGTATGTATATATATATATATATACATATATATATATGTATATACTCATATACATATATATATGAGTTTACTTATATACTTCATTTATACTGCGCAAGCGGACGCAGGCAAATAGACCTACTGAGTAACGCTCACGCTCCGCTCACACATGTCTACAGTAATAGGTGGTATATATATGTATACTAGAGGTATATTGTGCAGATTGACGCAGTAAATGAATGGACGCACGCAGATGGATGTTCGCACTGAAGGGGTGGGGGCCAAACGTTCGATGTACAGTACCGTATTACACTACCGATATGGACATGTATGTGTTCTCCATACATAAGACCTTATGTTCACCACGCGTATATATATATATATTGACGCGTCCTGCACACGCGAAAGCGCGTACGAGCATCGAAAGATATAGGAAGAGATCCACATAGAGACGAATCTACACAGATGTCTGCGACCCACATATACACGAATCTACCGGGATGTCTGAGACCCACATATACACGAATCTACACGGATGTCTGAGACCCACATATACACGAATCTACACGATTGTGTGAGACCCACATATACACGAATCTACGCGGATGTCTGAGACCCACATATACACGAATCTACACGGATGTGTGAGACCCACATATACACGAATCTACGCGGATGTCTGATACCCACATATACACGAATCTACACGATTGTGTGAGACCCACATATACACGAGTCTACACGATTGTGTGAGACCCACATTTACACGAATCTACACGGATGCCTGAGACCCACATATACACGAATCTACACGATTGTGTGAGACCCACATATACACGAGTCTACGCGGATGTCTGAGACCCATATATACACGAATCTACACGGATGTTTGAGGTCCACATATAAACGAATCTACGCGGACGTGTGAGACCCACATATACACGAATATCCACGGATGTCTCTTCAACAGGGC
This sequence comes from Ochotona princeps, assembly GCF_030435755.1. Classification (NCBI taxonomy): domain Eukaryota; kingdom Metazoa; phylum Chordata; class Mammalia; order Lagomorpha; family Ochotonidae; genus Ochotona; species Ochotona princeps. The sequence continues at coordinate 22,056 of NW_026699884.1, read as the reverse complement.
GTATGCAGATATACACAAATATGGAAACACACACACGCCATATTTAATTCACTACACATATACATCGCGCACAGGATGTGCTCGACAGAAGACTTGGCCCTCTACTGGGGCAGCCACTACTTGAAATAAGTACTGAGCGCCGAGACACACATGTTTATTAGCCTCTACGTAAAAGACAGGAGCTATTGAGTGTGTGCCATCAATACGCCCTCACGCACACACGCACACATACAATCATGGCCACACAGATCCGGGTCCTCGGCCAGACGCAGAGCCTGGCAAGATGTCTGCACACGCTATCGCAGACTTAACCCATATGTGCGGTGTACACCCAATACCACATACACGCTCATGGGAAAAGACACGTAAGCGACTTGCGCGCCTCTAGAGAAGGGGCTTCTTCTTTTTCTCTCTTAAGAGGAGGCTACACATGAGTAGGTTGCCTGGGCTTTTGCTTCTGCAAGGCTAGCAGCAACAGGCACAAATAGCAGAGAGAGAGGGGAACGCTTACCTGCGTTGCTAGCTAACGCTGGCAAGATCCTCCCACTCAACACATGTAGAAATATGCGAAGGACGTATACACGTGAGAGCGATACGCTTATACATATCCAATGGAAAAGAAGAGAGGGAATACGAGAGACGAACGCAGCGAAACACGACGAGTACGTATACGTAAGTGCATCAGAATGGGGCGATACACTTTCTCATGCATATTGAAGCAGGGATACTTCAAACTGTACTTTCCGAGGTTGTTCGCACGAGCACACACGTCCAGTGTACGTACACCAGAGTGTGACACATACGCGTTGCCATGCATAGAATGCAGAAGACCGCTTTGATCTGCAAATTTTGGGGTTACCGCACCGGCAAACACGTCGGGTGTACGTACACCAGAGGACTGCGGTGCATACGTCTCGCCACGCATACAAGAGCAGAGAACCTTTCCATTCTCCACATGCGGAAAAAGTGATTGCACAGGCGAGAACGTCGAGTGTAAGGCGACTCCACAGTGGAGCATTGCGCGCCTCGCCGTGTATGTAATTAAGGAGAAGAAGACGCCCAGACCTTCTCATCACTGCGTTTTTGCGAGTGAGGGAGGCACAACTTAGAGCCCTACTTCCAGCCATTCGATGAGAAGCATTTCGCTCAGAAGTTCTCTCTTCAGCGCGAGCAGATATCGCGTCTTTCTCTCCTTCATCCTCGAAGTTGTCCAAGAGATTCCTATAAGAAGAAGCGACAAGACACCCATCCACAGGCACGTGCGTGCGCGTGCCACGACCGGCACTCAAAAACACAAGTGAAAACCATACATAAAAGTAGAGACCTCCAGTGATATACTCACGTAGTCTCTGTATCTCTATATCTCTCTATACACACAATATACATATATAAGAGTTTATATGTGGTTGCCACGTAAAGAGTCAGCAGGCAAGCAGCCAGAAGTGCAAGAGTCACTGTGCAGGTAGTCGGCAGCGCGCACGAGTTACTGAGTAAGAAACGTCGGCAGCGCGCAAGAGTTAATGTGCAGAGAAATCGGCAGCGCTATCGTAAGAGCTTCATTATATCAATACGACTCCTCACGCAGTTGTGGAGGTAGTAACACAGAGAGGTATCCATCAGTGAATTTCACATTCAGCATAGCTGTCGCGCATGCTTTGTCTGTACAAGTATATACGTGTGTGTACTCCCTTCCATGTTCCCGCAGGCAGTACGCATATAGGCACGTATACATGAGGGTATACATGTCTATACAGGCACCTTACTTGTCTTGGAGACACAGTGCACATACACTGCAAATCTACCGCTCATACAGCTGTACGCACCAAAGCCCCGAAAATACGCTTCTTTCCCAGCGCTCGTATACAGATATATATACATATACATATATATGTCTGATTGTATATACATTATATATACATATATCTCTATATCTATATCTGTACTTATATCTATCTATATAGACCTATCTATCTATATAACTATGTATATGCATGTCCCTATATATATTTATCTATATAGACCTATCTATCTAGCTATCTACATACATGTATATCAATATATGTGTATATATATATGTATATGTATCACGAGCACGCACGCAGAATGAACGCCTAAGAGATGGTGTACCCATGCAGACATGAGCGGACGCGTATGTGTCTATACGTTAGTGTGTGTGTGTGTTTGGAACTTTAATTTTAAATACGTTTTACGTGCAAAACTGTCTGTGGAGAGAGAGTTCTGAGAAAGCCCGGAGATTGGCTGTTATCGCTGCAAGTGCATTTGTATATGTGGAGCCCATAGTGATATGCGAACGTAACGTGTAGGCATGTAGAAAGCAACAAAGGCGTCTGCATAAACACTTCGATGTGAACTCTCGTGTGTGCGTGGACGTCTGTGCTTGCGAAGAAAGTCACACAGACCCACACGACGCAGCAAATTCGGGTGTACATACACCATACTGTGAGGATGCTTGCATATGTATATATGCTGGATGCAGAAGGCACTCGTCGATTGGACGTATCTACACCCGAAAAGAATATCGTCCATTTCTGTAGTAGTCGTCGAAACGTGTACCGCCATGTAAGAGCGATACATACGTATACGCTCTTTTCGCTATGGCTTCTCTATATGCGAGAAGGGCCTACGAGAACAAACTGGTTCAATTAGTACTCTTACTACTCGTGATACTACTACTTGTATTACTACTAGTGAAATACTACTCGTATTACTACTAGTAATACTAATATCACTACTACTACTACTTGTAGTGGTACTACTAGTTCTACTACTAGTAGTAGTACTACTAGTAATACTGCTAGTAATACTACTAGTGCTACTACTAGTCATACTACTGGCACTACCATTACTACTGGTAATACTAATAGTACTACTACAAGTAGTACTACTATTACTAGCACTACTACAAGTACCAAGGTAGGTGCTGCGCATGCAAGTGACAGCAGTACACAGACAAGAGTCTTTGTAACTGTTGTTGTAGTTGTGCATGACTCGGGTGTAGAGTGTATTTTTCTGAAAGCACAACAGACACACACCACACACAGAGGCTTCTCTTATTTATACTGCTGCCTCTCCTGTTAGCAAGACCAGAAACGCAGAATTAATGCACGTATATATATGTGTGTGTGTGTATGTGTGCGAAGGAGGGGAGGGGTGGGAAATTGTACTTTGCAGCTTCATGAATTCGGCGCTGAACTGCAAGGAAGTTTCCGTGCAGCTCTCCCAGTTGTTTATGAGTTCACGGAGCTCTCGCGCAATTCGCTGCTTTGCTCCTCAAGCTTCTCCTCGCTCTGCGCAACACTCATGCATAGAAGCCATCTCACGCACTCACTACTCGCTCACTGCGGGCAGCAGCACTACAACGTACGCACCAATTGTAGTTGCTCTCTTGCACAAGAAAGCCGGCTCATACCACACAGCACACTCATTCGAAACGGGAAACTATTGCTCTTAGCAACCTCTTCCTCGTAAATACGCTGGGGAGTAGCAAACAGGAATAGCTGTGCAGCAGCAACGACAACGCACACACTCTCACTAATACCTAACTGGCATACTTGTAGTAGTAGTGAGTGTGGTAGTAGTAGTGGTAATAATAGTTGTAGTAGTTGTAGCAGTAATATTGGTAGTAGTAGTAGTAGTAGTATTCATAGTGATAATAGGAGTAGTAATGATACTGACAGTAGTCGTACTAGTAGTAGTAGTAGTAAGTAGTACTAAGTAGTAGTAGTAGTAGTGGCAGTACCAGCAGTAATAGTGGTCGTAGTGGTAGTAGTAGGAGAAGTAGTAATAGTAGAGTCGTGGTTGTAGTAGTGGTAGTAGCAAATTAGAAGTAATAGTGGTGGTAGTAGTAGTAGTAGTAAAAGTAGTAGTAGTGATAGTGATAGTGGTAGTAGTAGTAGTGGTAGTAGTAGTAGTAGTAGTAAAAGTAGTAGTAGTGATAGTGATAGTGGTAGTAGTAGTAGTAGTGGTAGTAGTAGTAGTAGTAGTAAAAGTAGTAGTAGCAGTAGTGGTAGTAGTAGTAGTAGCGGTAGTAGTAAAAGTAGTAGTAGTGATAGTAGTAGTAGTGTTAGTAATAGTAGTGGTAGTAATTGTAGCAGTAGTGTAGTAATTGTAGTAGTAGTGGTAGTAGTAGTGGTAGTGGTAGTAGTAGTGGTAGTGGTAGTAGCTCTTTTTCTCTCACAAGACCTATACCCAATGACAGTATTTCATCGAGAGGGCTACCACTCCCTCAACAGCTTCCTTTCGACACGGCTAGTATTACGGCGTACGTAAAGCAACAGACGTGCAGAGAAGAAAAGGAGCAGAGAGACTTATCTCATTCACAGCTGCAGCAACAAGAGTAGGAATCACTGGAACATGGACGGCGGGGAAGCAGTCTTGCAACAACCAGAAGTTTCACCCGTTTACGCCGGGCTGATAACTACGAGAAATATCCAGTACGACAGCAGCAGCACCAAAACGAGGAGGAGGAGGAGGAAGACGACGACGAGTATGTACAGGAGTCACGATAGCAGCACCACTAATAGGAGCACGAGCAATAGCAGCAGCAACAGCAGCAGTATATCAGCAGTAACTGCGGGCAGTACAACAGCAGCAACAGCAGCGGTATAACAGGAGCAATAGCAGCAGCAACAGCAGGAGTATAACAGCAGCAATAGCAGCAGCCATAGCAGCAGCAACAGCAGCAGTATATCAGCAGCAAATGCAGAAGCAGAATATCAGCAACAGTAGTATTAGTAGTGGCATGATTAGCCACAGCACCGGCAGCATGAATAGTGGGAGTTGTACGAGGGAGTAAGCATCATCATACGCAACGGCAAATAGCAGCAACAATCTCTCATATACGAAAACCAGAGGCAGTAGTGGAAAGCACGAAGCAGCTTCTTCGTTTGCAGAAAAAACGTCCAACACATTCGGAAGAAGTTATTGCAAGGATGGTGGTGCATATATATACGTACTTGTTCACACACAAAGACATATATATATATATATATATATATATCCTCTCACACACAGACAAAAATATATATATGTATTTATATATGCATGTCATAGTTTCACACACACACCCACACACAGCACCCAAAAGAAAGATATTGCTACATATACATATATATACATTATACGTATGTAAGTATAATATACTCATACATCCATATTTATATATATATATATACATATATATATATATATGTACTCTCCCATAAGCACACATATGCTTATATATATGTCAAAATTTACACACAGACAGACAGACACACAGACAGCGCTCAAGAGAGAGTTACTGCTACATATATAATGTATACATCAAGGTATGTAAGTTATAACATACTATTAATACGTATATATATATATATATATGGACTCTCCCAGACGCACACATATGCTTATATATATGTCAAAACTTACACACACACACACACACAGCCACTCGAGATATTGCTACATATACATATATATACATCAAAGGTATGTCAGTATAATATATTAATATGTATATATATATATATACATATATATATGTACTCTCCCACACGCACATATATACTTCTATATATGTCATAATTTACACACGCACACAACAGACAGCACTCAAGAGAGACATATTGCAGCGGTTTGTATACGAGAAACTCACATAACACTGGGAAGACGTTTTCTCTTCCCATCGCCCACGTGCAAAACAGAAGTAGCTACAGCAGCATCGTGGGAGAGAGATTGAGAGACATATGTGACAATCAGTAACTCGTGCAATATACTCAGGAGCTTCTTATTATTTGTTAAGTCCTCCTCACTAGTCTTTTGAAACACGTATATCCACCTGTTACGTATATTTACTACTACTACTACTACTTACCATCCCTTCACAGCAGCAGTCGCCATCTTTACATACAGGACAAGAGATACATACATAAATGCTAGCTAGTGAAATTGTGCAACATAATTACGGCAGCTTCTTATTACGTGGTACGGCGACCTCATCAGTCTTCGTACATATGTGTCTCTCCTTCGTAAATATATATCTGCTCAGACATACTCACGACGCTGCTACCGCCATCTGTCGAGAGCGCTCGTTAACATATATATATATATATATATATATATATATAATATATATGCATATATATGTGTATGTGTATATCTTATTCTTGAAGCTTGCATGGACGTACAGAGGCTAAACGAGAGACACGAGGAGAGGAACATGTGTTTACGTACTGTGCCTACAGGAATGCATAGTACAAACATATTCGCATAGGCACACGTATACATATACATATACATACCTCCAGAAACAAATGTACACGTATGCACACATACTCTCGTAAACAGACGTTATACATATACATACATACTCCAAGCCCATATAAATGATACATACAAGCACACAGATATTCACGTATATATTTCCGTAAACTCGTATTTTTGTTAGTAACGTACAGTGTAAATACTATATACTCTTCTGGTCAGGACATCCCTACTAGTACTACCTGTACATAAGTGTCTTCCCTTTCGCTTACGTCTCCACACACCCTTTCACAGCGGTCGCTGTCCACTGTACGCCACCATTTACATTTCTGTTCACGTTTGTATGGATTTACATAAGGCAAAAACAGGAAGAGAGACAGAAAAAGACAGAGAGAGGGATCAACAGAGATAATTATACATATGTGTGTGTATGTCAGCTAGAGCGTAGATGTATACATACTAGAAACATACTCTCACATGTATATACATATATGTATATTTATATATATTTATATATGTATATAATACTTACATCTCTGCTTGAGAGCGTTTTTAGAGAAAGGAGGTAACACACATTACACAGTCGTTCTATTTTTTGTGTACGGGGCACCACGTACTCCGAGTACACATATACACGTACACGCACAGACGTAACACATACACACACACACAGAGGATAGACAGCATGGACAAAAGCATGTGCATATATTAATATGGCTGCCTGGTGGGTTTCGCAGAAGGAAGAAAATACATGAATACAAATACACTCTTCTCTCTTACGGTCGAGGAGAGCTTGCTTACTAACGTGATTGCAAACACACTCTTTTCTCATATTATTGGAAAGCTTGCATACTAACGTGAACGCAAATAGACTGCTTTCTCATATTATCGGAGAGCTTGCTTACTAACGTGAATGCAAATACACTATTTTCTCATATTATCGGAGAGCTTACTTACTAACGTGAATGCAAATACATTACTTTCTCATATTATTGGAAAGCTTGCTTACTAAGGAGCGTCCTTGCATAAGAAGTTTGTACGCGTCAAGAGTTGATAGTAACTGGTGTTTTGAGACCGCTGTTGCCGAATGATGCCCGATGAACAAGCAGTTGGAACAGAGGGCTGTCCAGCACTGATTCAGTGAGAAAGAACGCAGAAAGGCAGCCCCCACACACCGATGCGCACAATACACACACACACACACACAGAGACAAACGTACACACAGACAGAGAGACAGCGGCACACCTGCAGACAGAGAGACATGCAAACGGGGAGGTACACGAACACGCACAAACAGACAGACATGCAGACAGGAATACACACACCAGCAACGCTCCTGTGGCTCTCATTGGTAAAGGTATTTCAGCTGTCTCTACAAGAAAAAGCGGCCATACAAGACACACGCAGACCCAGAGACATACGCACACACACACACAGAGACACACGTTATACACGCACGCACACACACAATACCTCTCCTAGAGTATTCAGTAATTCAGGTTCAAGTACAAAAGAAGCAGCCACAACACACACACACACACACATATACACATATACATACACACACTTAATACGCATACACACAAATACATATACACACGCACACATATATATATATATATATATATATATATATATATATATATATATATATATGCATACACAAAACCTCTCGTACTGTACATATATATGTATAGGTATTCACATATATATATATACACGTATATGTGTTCACATAGATATACATATGTATATAAAGCAGGCACACAAACACTCACTCACACACACACACTCACATATAATTCTTTTTAATACTCGGTGCTTTCCAGCTCTTAGTAGAAAGAAAAGCAGCTCCCCCTCCCACCCACAAACACACACGCACACAACACAAACATACATACACAAAACCTCTCGTGTGTTTTTTTTTTCAGTAACAAAAAATCCCGGAAGCTGTTAGCCGGCAATGAGCGGCACAACCGTCCACACACACACACACAGACCCGAAGGAAGACTCGTTTGTGTATTTCTCTACGAGAATTTCACCCTTTTTCAGAAAAAAATAAAGCAGACAGAGACACACACATATATATGTATATAAACATATATATATATACATATACATTACATGTATACCTATATACACGGACGACAACTCTCCTGTGTGTTTTTACAGCGACAGCAGTCTTCTCTTGTGATTCGAGAGATTACAATACAGATGCGCTTCCGTCACTATAGACACACACACACACACACACATACATGAATGATGAAAGCGAAAGGGAGGGGCGCTGTCTTACTACATACTATTATCATGCGTATTATTCAGACTTGTTTTTGTAGAGAGGGAGAACGACGTTCTCAAGACTATTCTTGTGCATCTATGCGCTTTGTGAAAGCATGCACCGCACGAAACGAGAACTCAAGTATGTCTCCCGAGTAGGCATATATATATAGTGAATATACATGCATTCGAAATATCTCAATATATATATATATATGTATACATATGTGAGTACATATACAAATATATATATGAATACATATACATCTATATAGATACAAATATATAAAATTACATAGAGAGTTAGAGAGATATATATATATATATACATTACACTTACGCGTGCAAAGTCCCTGGTATTCATTATAGTGAACTGGAACTGCAAGTACATCTCTATCATACTACTCGGGCACCTTGCCCATCAACGCGTTATACACCTCAACTAGAAGCTCGTAACTACGATAATCGTGCACAGTCCCTGTGTCTTCCATATACAGACACATATATAGTGCACTCACTACTACTACTGCTAAAGGAAGTACGTATTTCTATTATGATCGTCCATAGTCTCTGTGTGCTCAATATACAGAGATATATACTATTATGACTAGAATACGACTAAACCAAATACGTATTTCCATCATAATTGTCCATAGTGTCTGTGTCTTCAATATATAGTAGTACACTACAAGTAAAAGACGCATGTACAAGTGTAGATGTGCACGTGACTTGTAAACGTGTTAAATATATGCAACTACAAGTACGTAGTAATTATAGTCGTCCACAGGGCCGTTTGTCTTCAACATATTATAGTACACTACAAGTACAACTACTCATATAATATATATGTATATATGTATATGTGTATATTCGTCCATAGCTCCTGTCTTCAATATGTTATACATCACAACTGTAAGAAGCACGTCTCTATTATATACGTGCATCTAACTGGTCAACGTGTTATTATATACTCGAATGACATGTACGCATTTTCAGTTTTAGTCGTCCACATCCCTGCCCCTCTTCATATATATTTCAGTACACTACAACTACAAGTAGTACGTATCGATTATATACGTGCGCAGGTATATATATAAATATATGTATTATGTACTGTACAAGCATAATTAGTACGTAGCGATTATATACGTGCAAAAGTATATATATATATATAAAAGAACTGTATCAAGCAACGGGTAGTAAGTATCGAATATATACGTGCGCAAGTATATATGTATATATAGATATGTATAAATATTACAGTACTGTACAAGCACAGGTAGTACGTATCGATTATATACGTGCGCATATATATATATATATATGTATATTATAGTACACTACAACTAGAACTCGTATGTATCTTCTATACACGTGCACAAGCTCTGTCAGTACGCGACTACAGCTATAACTAGACAAGTATTATACTGTTGTACAGCCCTGTCTCTTCAATATGTATAGAGTACACTACGAATATAATTAGGTACGTGCATGTATGTGTGTACGTATGTATGTATGTGTGTGTGCATGTATGTATGTATGTGTTTGTGCACGTATGCATATATGGGTAATTTAATATAGTCCCTGTAACGATAGTTGACTACAACTATAAGTACACTTCTATGTTAACACTGCGTACAGCACCAGTCGTCAATATATACTAAGTACATTACATCCCGTAGAAGAGGGAGTCTATCATATACATATATATATATATATAGCATACATACCCGCACAGTCTTTGTGTAAATATCACCTCTGCCATATATAAATAAGAATCAAGTGCTGTTCTCACACACAGTCTCTGTCATTAATATGTTGTGAGTACGCGTCTCAACCCATAAACGGAGGTATCCATAAATGTACTTCTGTACTACAAATACTGTTTTCACGCACAGTCTCTTTAATATGCAGTACGTACGCTATAGCGCGTCAACGACGGTATCTATTATACTACTGTTGCACCGTCTTTGTCACTACAACGACAACTACGACAAGTATGATTCTCTCTCTATAAATCTCCTGCACTTCTTCCTGCAATGGTCCTGCCTTCAGTTTGTAGGCATGATTTCATATACTCCTGAGCACAGCCCCCAAGTCGCTCAGTCGCTCGTAACGTAGACTACAAGTACACGAAATAATATGCTACTGTCAGCTACTAGTGAACAGACCATGTTCGAATAACAACTGCGCGAGTACTCTGTCTGCAGCAAAACACCCACTATGCCATTTGGTTATATATATGCATAGACTGTGTCCGAAAAATATCAATTAATACGCACGCCCAAGTAGACTTAGACATACATATATGATTAAATCCATATGTACACGTGTTAATAGATGTAGATGTATACAGAGATATACGTATGTATGTATGTATGTAGAGCTACTACTATTGCGGCCAAATGCAAGGATGCCAAGACTAGGGCAGCAGCTCTCGCTTTCCCTTTGAAAAGGTGTGCGTGTGTGTGTGTGTATAGTTAATGAGAAGACTTACCGTAACGCAAACGCAGTCTATCATTTCCGATGGATGATATGGGACATGAACCAAATTGATAGGGTGACTGCAACGCGAAAGGAGCAAACAGCACAGCAGCAATCAACTCAACATGAGAGAAAATCAAAGGAGAGGTATAAGGCGAAAAACAGGGGGAAGGAAAGAAGGAAGGAGAGAGAGAGAGAGGGAAGCAGCAAGAGAGAGAGGCAAGGAGAGAGAGAAGGAGAGGGAAGAAGAAACAGAGAGAGAAGGAAGAAGAAACGGAACGACAGGAAAGGAGAGAGAAGGAGAGGGAAGAAGAAAGAGAGAGGCAGGGAGAGAGAGTAGAGGGAAGGAGAGAAAGCGAGGGAGGGAGAGGGAAGGAGAGAGAGGGGGGAAGGAGGGAGAGAGAAAGACAAAGAGACAGAGAAGGACTGAAACATAGATAATTTAAAACCAGTCACATGTGCCCATATGGAGAGGGTACGCATGTGTATGCAGTGTTCTCTGTCTGTCCGTGAGCAGAATTCTGCGTATGTGAGAATGTGCGTGTCTGTGTGCCTATGTGTGACTGTGTGTGTGGCTATGTGTGTGACTGTGTGTGGCTAGGTGTGTGGCTGTGTGTGTGGCTATGTGTGTGTGTGTGTGGCTATGTGTGTGTGTGTGGCTATGTGTGTGACTGTGTGTGGCTATGTGTGTGGCTGTGTGTGTGTTTGCATGCGGCTCTGTGTGAGGTCTTTCGGGTGAGAAGGTGGAGCCCATGTAGAGCGGTACTACTACTACTACTAATAGCAGCAGCAGCAGCAGCCGTAGAAAGCGCCACGCAGTGCACAAATACAAGCAGGGGTGGCATGCAGTAAGCGCAGGAGAGACAGAGAATTGAGAGAAGAAAGAAAAACAGGGTAATCGGAAGAAATGAATCCAAGATTTTGCCCACCAGCAGCTATATATATATATATATATAAATATTTTGTGCTGCTCTCATAAAAAGCACTGGCGCAGCATAGCATATGGATACATCGAGGAAGCTGATATGCATGCAGAAAACATGTGTGCACACATACTTTCACATGCATATATATATATATATATATATGACTCCTCATAAGCGCTCCTAGAGCAGAACACACTTACGCACGTGAATATCCATATATATATATATATATATATAATATATATATATATATATACATATATATACATATATACATACATATATATATATATATACATATCTACATATACACATATAACTCAGCTGAAACGTAGGCTCGCAGATATGTGACTGATGAGAGAAAGCCAGACACGTACACACACAATTAGGCGCATGCAGAGATACGGTCGCCCTGACGTACATATACATACGGCCTCTTTGGAGACATACTCACATGCAGAAGTACAGAAATCAGCCTCGTCTATAGTTGGTACGCATACAAGGATATACATATATATATGTAAGCGTATGTACAACCATCAGTCCCTTTACATGTTGGTCCGCCATATACGTATATATACATATATATATGTGCGGACCTTCAGCCCCTTTACATGTTGGTCTGCATATACGTATATACATGTATATATATATGTATGTACAACCATCAGTCCCTTTACATGTTGGTACGCATATACGTACATACATGTATGTATATCTATATGTATATATATATATATATATGTACGTACGACCTTCAGACCCTTTACATGTTGGTCTGCATATATATATATATATATATACAACCATCAGGTCCTGTACACGTTGGTCCGCTTATACGTATATACATGTATATATATATATATATATGTGTACAACTATCAGGCCTTTTACATGTTTATACGCATATACGTATATGTATATATACATGTATGTACAACCTTCAGGCCGTTACATGTTGGTCTGCATACACCGCTACAAAAAGATATGTACGAAGCTCCTCAGAGACCCGCACAGTCACTCAGAAGATGTCTATTATATAACTACATGTCTATGAAGCCCTTGATCCACACGCAGAGCAAACAATGCAGTTGTACGTTTGCAGCGACATACGTCTATACGAAGCACCTCATACATACGGAGAAGGTTGGAAGCAAGCGTATGTTCGTAGGAAGATACACAGGAGGGGAAACTCCATACACACGCAGAGCTTCGAAGCAAGTGTATGTTTGTAAGAAAACATATACGAGGAAGACCTTCCCACAAACGCAGAAGCTCGAAGCAAGTGTATGTTTGTAAGAAAATATATAAGAGGAAGACCTTCCACAAACGCAGAAGCTCGAAGCAAGTGTATGTTTGTAAGAAAACATATACGAGGAAGACCTTCCCACAAACGCAGAAGCTCGAAGCAAGTGTATGTTTGTAAGAAAACATATACGAGGAAGACCTTCCCACACACGCAGAGGATGCAGGCAGCGTAGCGTAGAGACTGGTAGTCGTCCGTGGTGGAGCAGAAGGACTCGACGGGACATTAATACAATATGAGTGTCGTCTAGGGGCCCAGCGTAAACTGCTGTCCATTTTCCTTACTAGTGTGCTGCATGAGAGAGACTTCCCCCAAGCATGTGAAGCATACTACCGCTCGAGCTTCGAGAGACAGAGAAAGCATCTTCTTGATGAAGAGTTGCTGCACAGCTTGTATCATGCCACTGCGGAAGAAACGAATTCTGATCGGCATATGCAGAAGGCTACCGGTGCTCCTTCATGTGGTGGAGCCTCTCGAAAGCTGGAAGCACTCGAGACAACATGTGGCTGACCACCAGGTCGTCTGCAGTTGCTGCCGCAGACGTCCGCCGAGAGGAGGAGGAAGAGCACGCCAGCATCACATGCTGCATGCGCAGCTGTTGATACGAGTGTACGCAGAAAACCCTGGCTACGTGTTCATGCCAGCAGCACACATCCTCCTGCTTCTGCTTAGACTACCGCTGGGGATGCTGCTTCTCTGCTTTTACGAGCATGATACAACTCAGAGAGAGAGTGTTTTGTCTGCGAGAACAGGAATACATGTGACATGACTGTGCGTCAGGAACAGGTGTTTTCTCTGGGTATGTCTGTTTGTGTGTTTCTGTGTTTATATGTGGCGTACGTGTACGTGTGTATGTAGGTATGGGTGCTTGTGTGTTTGTGTGTGTATACGTGGTGTACGTGTACGTGGGTATGTATGTATCCGCGCTTGTGTGTTTTTGAGTGTACATGTGGTGTACGTGTACGTGCACGTGTGTGTATGCGTGCGTGTGTGTTTCTGTGTGCAGGTGTATGTATGTATGTGTACCTGAGCGAATGTGTGTGTGTGTGTGTGTGTGACGATGAGTACCGTATGCATGTGTGTTTTTGTATGAGTCATGTGCGTGTGCATATGCGTTGTGTGTGGATGCGCGTGGCTTCCTTCTTGTGCTTGACTGTGTATGTGCGTATATATATATATGTATATATATATGTGATGGATGTGTGCGTGTGCGAATTTGTATGTTGTATGCGTGGTGAGCAGGGTGCTGGTATCTTTGTGTGTGCTTGTACGTGTAGTGTGTATTTACGTATGTGTGTATGAGCCACGTTTTTCATGCGTAAACGAAAATCGAAGAAGACGAAAAATATGACATCGGGTCAATGATGCACGATGCGCAACTTACATGCGAGACCGGTCGACGTGTATGTCGGGCGAGCATGCGCGAGGAGGAGTGCATGCGCTCATCACATGCAGAACATAAGTGCGCCTTGTCCGCAGGGGCAGTAGAGAGTAGCAGGAACTATTTCACACAAATCACACACATGCTGCACCACCTGAACACGAAGTGGCTGCATGCAAAATTGTGTAAGCGCTAGCGGTAAGACCTGCGCCTTCCCCCGTACTCGATACAACGTCCGAAAGGGACCCGCTGCACATACCATCACCACCACCAAGTTATGACACAAGTACACACACAACGAGCAGTTTATTCTCTTTCTGTTAAGCTATCACCCACACTGAGACAGGAAGCACAGAAATTATACCGCCGCTGTGGCTGCAGCGGGAAGGGTAGCACCCGCTACGTAGTCGCAACAGCCGTGCATGAAACAGAACGTATAGCCGCTTTGGTGCTGCTGCAGCAGCAGTAGTAGTACTAAACAGGAGTATATGCTGCTGCAATAGCAACGACAACCAACAGCACTTCGAAAAGTGAAGCTCCAGCCCCCATAGCACAAACAGAGTGCATGCATAAATTCTCTACAACACGTTACGCAACAACAGCGCTAGCTGCAATAGCAGCAATCGCGCACCAGCAGCAACGGCAGCACCACCCCCAGCACCAGCAGCAATAGTGGTAGTAACAGCAGCAACACCAGCATATAGGAATTACCACCATAAGCATGGAATCTGAGGTACACCCGTCTCTCCTAGAACACATTATGTGTTATACTAATATATATATATATATATATGTATGTGTATGTACGTATCCATATATGTAGGTATATATATATATATATATATATGGGAGTCATCACAGTACGCGCGGACATCAGAAGGGGCAACGTCTACACCCTCAGAACACACTATGTGTTATACATATATATATATATATTATATTCATATATATATATATTTGTATGGTATGTAGTATGTATATATATATATATATGTATATTCGTATACATTTTTAGTATATACAGATATATGTATGTATATTTACATATACATATACAGCATATAGATATATATGTATATATAGACAACGCCTGTCCTTGTGAGCATGAATAAATTATGTATACTGAGCAACAGTCCTCTCGGGGTTCGCTGCTAATGAATCGAAAGACGACGCCCGGCTGATATACGTATATGGTCACATGTACACATATCTATATATATGTATATTTACATACATATATATATCTCTCTCTTTCCATACGTATGTATATGTATATATACATTGTTGTGGTTTACAGGTAGTGTAAGCGTGCTGCTATTTTAGTAATGCCCTGTCAGTACGCATGCCTCAGCGCATGGCGTCGACTTTGACGCTCTACATAAGATCTCGCCCAAGGTATTTCTCATTTACTATAATCATCTGCTCTCTGTTACTCTCGTTGACGGTGTGAAGGTGCTCTTCTTGCTCCACCACTCCGTATATATATATATATATATATATATACAGAGAGAGCGATATACCTGTATATATATCTATATATGTATGTGTATCGATCTATCTATACATATATGTATAAATATAACACGTGTGATATCAAATATATCTATGTAGACGTACACATGAATATGCATGAACTGTATTGCACAATGAATTTATACGCATTGGATTCTTTCTGACTTTTTTCTCACTGCAGTGTACGTAGAAACATTTAGCCGTGTTGCGGCAATGAGCTGTAGCCCGCACTAACATCTACGCCTGCAAATCTATTCATGTACAGCGAGCTTCATGGAAACATCTGATTGGTGTGGTTGTTGCCTTTTTGCTTGTGCACAGGAGAGCTGCAAGAGCATCTTTCTGTTTATTTCAAATGTCCTTCACCCTCTACAATAAACAGCGGCTCACATATAAATATATAAATATATATATATATGAAGTCATGGTCTGCAGCTGCTACTAACGCATACATAGAGTCATAGCTGCTCAGTATTACGGCAGCTCCTCACAAATAAACACATACAGAGCGATAGTCACTTACATACACAAAAAAGGAATACATATATATTTCTACATATACATGGTGGTAGTGTTGTGGTTATGGTTACACTGTTATATGTACTCACGCTTACGTATATACGTCCATGTGGATATATCCTCTCACAAGAATGCATAGATGCACATTCCGTAAGCACGTGGGGGTGGTGATGATGGTTACAGTGTACTATGTACACATGCCTACGTATACAAATACCCAGAAGTGGAAAACGTCTATTTGTGAATATACGTTGTGATGGATGTGGTGGTGGTCACACTGCTGAGTGTTATACACACGTACGCAATTTTTCGCAGACTGGTCTTTGCAGGGATGTTTTAACCATTATCACAATAGAAAAGACACGTGCTCCGAGGAGTATCAAGGCTGTGAGGTACTTCTGCCTCCGCGTGTAGTACACGCTTACTGAATAGACCGACTTCTATCGGTGGGTGACAATTGCTGCTTCAGAGCTACAGCGCCAAAATGAGGGGGAATGTCGCACGTTTGAAAGGCTGCAGATACAAAAACATGCGAGAGAGGCAATTACTTCACTTTGTGGGTGAAGCTCCACGCGAACCCTTTACGTGTACGTTCAAGCAAGAAACACAGTGCGTCGACGGAGCCTGGAGATCCCCCTGGCGGGAGACTCCCTACTGTGTGCAGATCGTGTGAGCCCTCAAACCCACGTAGACAGCAGCGCTCTCGTGTACAACATGGCACGTAGGCCCTCATACACGTATATTGGGAAAGGCGCATATATATATATTATATATATTATATATATCTATATATACACGTGCACATACAAACACACACATACTTATGCACATATTATTCCTGTCGAGTACGTGGCAGGTGGGCGCTCAGATGCACAGTCGACATAAACGCATCCAAATACACACGTGCACATACTGACACAGACACAGACACACAGGCACGTGCGCACCCCACAGTTCTTATGGGTACATGGCGGGTAGGCGCTCATATAGTCACATACGGAAAGACAAACATACACACATTTGTCCCCTCACGTGTACACGACAAGTTGACGCTCGTATACACATATTGGAAAGGCGCGCTTACTACGTATACGTGCACATTCAAACACTTATACAAACACAAATATATTACGTGTACATGGTACGTGGCGCTCATATACACACATATGAGATGGTGCATATAAATACGTACGTGCACATCCACACACAGACACCACACACACACACAAACAACACCCATATTTCGTATGTGTACACGGGAGGTTGGCGTTCATATATAGATACAGAGCTTTTTCTTTCCTTGAACATGGCAAGACGCAGGCCTCTCACATAAATAAGATCACCCCTTACGTGTACCTGCGAAGTCTGGGGCTAATAATACACATACAATCACTTCTTCCGTGTACATGGCAAGCTGATGCATTCATACACACAGTCTCTCCTTCAGCGTACATCGCAAGCTTATAGCCCTCACGTACGTATAAAGGCCTACCACCTCCGTGTACACGGCAAGTAAGGGCGCTTACATACATACGAGAAGGCGCATATACGCGTGCATGCACCTAAACACACACACACGCACGCATGCCTTCCGTGCACATAGCTAGTACACAGTTAAACGCATATTTTCTGTGAACATGGCTAGTATATGGCCCTCATATACATATCAAAACTCCCTCCTTCGTGTACATGGCAAGTAGGTCCTTACACATATATATATACATATATATATACATATATGCATATGAAGAGGAGGAGACAGACGTGCACATACACACACGTCTCTTCCGTGTACATGGCAAGTAGGCTCTTACACACACGTACAAATCACCCCTTCCGTGTGTGGGGGCAGCATGGGGCCCACATGTACATAAAACGTCTCTCTTCCTCCCGGTATTAGCGCAACGAGGTCAATAAAGAGTGCTGACACTACCTATCGGTGTATACATATATATGTGAGGGAGATAAATATGCGTCTGTAGTCGTTGTGCTCCAGTATATATGTAGTGATGGAGTGATATTATTATATACGTATGCTTGTGCTTTATACTTACTGAGTATACTGCCTCGTGTACGTTTGAAGACGTAAGACCTCAAAACTACCACTGTCGTGCACCGTGAAGACGTAGTAGTGTGTCTTATCGTGACTGTGTTCACTGATCTATATATTATATATACATACACCTTTATGCACATACATTTTATACGTATATATATATATATATATATATATGTATGAGTATATACATGGGGCATAATAAACAGTGCTGTATTTGTCTGAGGGGACGAAGACGCCGCCAATATACCCTCTATGTATGCGTATAAGCTACAATTTCTATACGTATATGTGGAGGCCTCGAGCATATTCTTTATTACATGCGTATAAGCTATAATTTCTATACGTGTGTATGGAGGCCGCCAATATACTGTCTGATATGCATGTGGATAGCATGTGGATACTATATTAATATATATTCAACGGGGAGCTAGCGCACTAACAACGGAAACCCACACATGTATTTGCACATCCGGGAAGGACACGCAGGCGATCCTCATATAAAGGCAGTACTCAGAGGCTGATGGCGGGCATTCCTGATATATGTATAGAGGAAGAATGAAAAATAGGCATTTGTACATATATACATATATATGCATATATGTATATATATGTGCGTGTGCCTGTATAGTCTCCGCATACGAAAATACATCATGCATACGAGCGTACAGCTGTGTGTAGATGCACACGCATATGCGTACGTGCACCACCTATCGTAGACATATTAGACTCGCAACAGTAAGACTGATACGATCTCTCCAGTATGAATGTATATATACAAACGAATGCGGTTGCATATATATATATAAACATATATACGTATATTCGTTCGTGCATGCACCCACATGCAGGTGAAGAAGTGACTTCAAACGAATGTACAGATAGGAGGAGGTGGATGAGAAAGAGGAGGGGAAAGAGGCGATCCCGTGCATACTCAGTGACGGGTATTTATGTATGAACAGAACGTGCGTGCTTGCATCTAGAGCCATAGACACATGGCATGTATACGTACATCATATGCGTATATGCGTATATACATATATATATAAATGCATGTATATGTATATATATATATCTATCTGTGAATAGGTATATCATTGAAATGTACATAATAATTTTCCATATATGTGTGTGAATATGTATATATTTATTAGTGTGTACACAAGAATTATATACGTCATCTTAACCAGCATGAATAGACTGTATATTCGCTTGTACGTCGTTGCAAAATTGTTGGAGGGCGGGAGATGTAGTTCGTTGCCCACTATGCGCGCATACGGACACAGCGCCACTCACACTGATCCACAAACGACAGTCGTCTGCCATAGTAACAATAACACTAATGATCCTCGTACTAGTGGCAGCAATAGTAATAGTAGTAGCAGCACTAGTAGTACTAGTAGTAGCCGTAGTAGTTGTGTAGTAGTAGTAGTAGTATTAGCGATGTCTTAGAGGGAAAAGGCGATGAGGAGCAGCAACACGCAAGCAGCAGGCAAAGGAGCAGCAGCTACATGCATCTTGTCTCTACAGTTAGACTACCTGTGAGCACAGCATATTGCTTCGTTAAAAAAAAAGGAAGGACTTTCTCCTGCGCGGCAGTTTCCTTGTGTGAACGTTGTATCTCTCGTGCAGACGTAATTCAGCGAAGCTGTGTCGTCCCGACTCTTCTG
The DNA here is from genome assembly GCF_030435755.1 of Ochotona princeps. NCBI lineage: Eukaryota > Metazoa > Chordata > Mammalia > Lagomorpha > Ochotonidae > Ochotona > Ochotona princeps. The sequence goes on along the minus strand of NW_026699884.1, from coordinate 1,659 downwards.
ATACCGGCGCATGCCTGTCAAACTTTCCTCTTACAGGCACTCTAGGAGACGCCTCTGGCAGAAACTACGTCACGCGCAATTCCTCATACACTCTCCAGGCACACACATATACGTATATATATAGCTATACGTATATATATATATATAGGTATATATGAGTGTCTTTTTGTGGGCCATGAAGCCAGAAAAAATCCATAGCGAGATACACGATATATATATTATATATATATATTGAGAGAGACATACATACATATAACATATATAAGAGTGAGACACAAAGAGATACATATATAGTTCTTAAGAGAGACAGAGATACATACATATATGTTATATACATATATGTATATACAAATATATATAGAGAGAGGTACATGTCTACATAGACATATATATAGAATACACATCGGTATACATACACATATATATATATATCTAGAGAGAGAGAGAAGCATATATTATATAAAGAGGAGAGATATACGTATATATACACCCAGAGAACGAGGATACACATATATGCATATATATGTATATATATATATATATATGTGTAAGCCTTTGGCTGTCTGCTCGAAGCCGCGTGTAAGGAAACAGCGTTCAAACGCTCTACGGTGTACACGTGGGGCACAGCCACCCTTCCCCTTTTGTCTGCAAGGGGCTTCAGTGCTGTTGGTGCTGCGATTGCGGCGGCTACCATACAAAGAAGATAGAGCTGCAGCTGTACTTCCAGAAGAAAATTTCTAATGTTATTTCTGCAGTTACCCCGCATCTAGTAGACCCATGACCTACAAGTATCTAAGTATATTTGTGTATACACATATTCTGTACATGTATGTATACACATATATATATATATACATATATATATACATCTGTGTGTCCTCTGCGTGCCGAACCAACTTGTCAAAGAGAGACTACTTCCCTACAGCCGTGGTGAGGCTAACTGTCGCAGAGAGGGAGGGCCGGCATTGACATGCCCTGCTGGTGCAACACACCGACCACCGTACGGCTGCAGACACGCGCTATTTCCTCTAGTTGTTATTCGTCGTCCTCCTCCTCCTCAGAAACAACAGCAACAAATTGCTCATTAGCTCTTTCTCTGCCACTAGCTCTACTTCTTTACGTATATATACATATAAATATAAATATATATATAGTATATACGGCGCAATCCCTCCGTGCTCTTACTTTAAGCACTCTTACAGTAACAGTACTACGCTGCCCACGACTATTGGGGGTGTTGCACATACCCATACTCACACATATAAGTACAACACACACATATGCATACATATGATACATATGTATACAAATTATATATACGCATACATATACATATACGTACATATACACATAAATACATATACATATGCATACAGATTCAAATACACACATATACATATACATACATATACGTAAACACATATATCTGTATATACATTATTAGACATATACCTACATATACAAGCATACATACACATACATAGGAACATATACATACATACCAGATGTACATGTGTGCCTGTATATTCAAATATAAGCACACATATATACACATACGTACATACACACATGTAGACATATATACATACATACGGATACGTACATACATACGTCACATATGTAAATATACGTACGTATGGACCAACCGGTAGTGCTGTG
>NW_026699883.1:0-42301 GCF_030435755.1 Ochotona princeps | reverse complement strand
CTCTAGACGCAAATATTGGTGTGAGAGCTAATTCAATCAAGGAAACACTGCATGTTGGTGAAGGGCATATTGAGGAAGGATCAGCCGAGTGGTTCTTGTGGGAGAACAACTCCATTTGGCTCACTAACTTCACACACCATCAGGCTTCCAAGCAGCTCTCAAGGAAACTCAGTTTTCACACTCTATGCTTAGTGCCCTTTGAGTGCATTATCTAGGAATGAACCTGGTAGAGCATCCCACATAAACGAATGCTCCACATGCGGGTTTCACATGCCACCAACTCCACATTCACAGGCAACTTCAGCGCCACAGCCGTTTTCAGATAGCCCTCAATGCAAAGGCTCTAGACGCAAATATTGGTGTGAGAGCTAATTCAATCAAGGAAACACTGCATGTTGGTGAAGGGCATATTGAAGAAGGATCAGCCGAGTGGTTCTTGTGGGAGAACAACTCCATTTGGCTCACTAACTTCACACACCATCAGGCTTCCAAGCAGCTCTCAAGGAAACTCAGTTTTCACACTCTATGCTTAGTGCCCTTTGAGTGCATTATCTAGGAATGAACCTGGTAGAGCATCCCACACAAACGAATGCTCCACATGCGGGTTTCACATGCCACCAACTCCACATTCACAGGCAACTTCAGCGCCACAGCCATTTTCAGATAGCCCTCAATGCAAAGGCTCTAGACGCAAATATTGGTGTGAGAGCTAATTCAATCAAGGAAACACTGCATGTTGGTGAAGGGCATATTGAAGAAGGATCAGCCGAGTGGTTCTTGTGGGAGAACAACTCCATTTGGCTCACTAACTTCACACACCATCAGGCTTCCAAGCAGCTCTCAAGGAAACTCAGTTTTCACACTCTATGCTTAGCGCTCCATGTGTGCCTAGGACTGAAATGAAGCTTGGAGAGCATCCCACACAAACGAATGCTCCACATGCGGGTTTCACATGCCACCAACTCCACATTCACAGGCAACTTCAGCGCCACAGTCGTTCTCAGATAGCCCTCAATGCAAAGGCTCTAGACGCAAATATTGGTGTGAGAGCTAATTCAATCAAGGAAACACTGCATGTTGGTGAAGGGCATATTGAAGAAGGATTAGCCGAGTGGTTCTTGTGGGAGAACAACTCCATTTGGCTCACTAACTTCACACACCATCAGGCTTCCAAGCAGCTCTCAAGGAAACTCAGTTTTCACACTCTATGCTTAGTGCCCTTTGAGTGCATTATCTAGGAATGAACCTGGTAGAGCATCCCACACAAACGAATGCTCCACATGCGGGTTTCACATGCCACCAACTCCACATTCACAGGCAACTTCAGCGCCACAGCCGTTTTCAGATAGCCCTCAATGCAAAGGCTCTAGACGCAAATATTGGTGTGAGAGCTAATTCAATCAAGGAAACACTGCATGTTGGTGAAGGGCATATTGAAGAAGGATCAGCCGAGTGGTTCTTGTGGGAGAACAACTCCATTTGGCTCACTAACTTCACACACCATCAGGCTTCCAAGCAGCTCTCAAGGAAACTCAGTTTTCACACTCTATGCTTAGCGCTCTTTGTGTGCCTAGGACTGAAATGAAGCTTGGAGAGCATCCCACACAAACGAATGCTCCACATGCGGGTTTCACATGCCACCAACTCCACATTCACAGGCAACTTCAGCGCCACAGCCGTTTTCAGATAGCCCTCAATGCAAAGGCTCTAGACGCAAATATTGGTGTGAGAGCTAATTCAATCAAGGAAACACTGCATGTTGGTGAAGGGCATATTGAAGAAGGATCAGGCAAGTGATTCTTGTGGGAGAACAACTGCATTTGGCTCACTAACTTCACACACCATCAGGCTTCCAAGCAGCTCTCAAGGAAACTCAGTTTTCACACTCTATGCTTAGTGCTATTTGTGTGCCTAGGACTGAAAGGAAGCTTGGTCAGCATCCCACACAAACGAATGCTCCACATGCGGGTTTCACTTGCCACCAACTCCACAGTCACAGGCAACTTCAGCGCCACAGCCGTTTTCAGATAGCCCTCAATGCAAAGGCTCTAGACGCAAATATTGGTGTGAGAGCTAATTCAATCAAGGAAACACTGCATGTTGGTGAAGGGCATATTGAAGAAGGATCAGCTGAGTGGTTCTTGTGGGAGAACAACTGCATTTGGCTCACTAACTTCACACACCATCAGGCTTCCAAGCAGCTCTCAAGGAAACTCAGTTTTCACACTCTATGCTTAGCGCTCTTTGTGTGCCTAGGACTGAAATGAAGCTTGGTGAGCATCCCACACAAACGAATGCTCCACATGCGGGTTTCACATGCCACCAACTCCACATTCACAGGCAACTTCAGCGCCACAGCCGTTTTCAGATAGCCCTCAATGCAAAGGCTCTAGACGCAAATATTGGTGTGAGAGCTAATTCAATCAAGGAAACACTGCATGTTGGTGAAGGGCATATTGAAGAAGGATCAGCCGAGTGGTTCTTGTGGGAGAACAACTCCATTTGGCTCACTAACTTCACACACCATCAGGCTTCCAAGCAGCTCTCAAGGAAACTCAGTTTTCACACTCTATGCTTAGTGCCCTTTGAGTGCATTATCTAGGAATGAACCTGGTAGAGCATCCCACACAAACGAATGCTCCACATGCGGGTTTCACATGCCACCAACTCCACATTCACAGGCAACTTCAGCGCCACAGCCGTTCTCAGATAGCCCTCAATGCAAAGGCTCTAGACGCAAATATTGGTGTGAGAGCTAATTCAATCAAGGAAACACTGCATGTTGGTGAAGGGCATATTGAAGAAGGATCAGCCGAGTGGTTCTTGTGGGAGAACAACTCCATTTGGCTCACTAACTTCACACATCATCAGGCTTCCAAGCAGCTCTCAAGGAAACTCAGTTTTCACACTCTCTGCTTAGCGCTCTTTGTGTGCCTAGGACTGAAATGAAGCTTGGAGAGCATCCCACACAAACGAATGCTCCACATGCGGGTTTCACATGCCACCAACTCCACATTCACAGGCAACTTCAGTGCCACAGCCGTTTTCAGATAGCCCTCAATGCAAAAGCTCTAGACGCAAATATTGGTGTGAGAGCTAATTCAATCAAGGAAACACTGCATGTTGGTGAAGGGCATATTGAAGAAGGATCAGCCGAGTGGTTCTTGTGGGAGAACAACTGCATTTGGCTCACTAACTTCACACACCATCAGGCTTCCAAGCAGCTCTCAAGGAAACTCAGTTTTCACACTCTATGCTTAGTGCCCTTTGAGTGCATTATCTAGGAATGAGCCAGGCAGAGCATCCCACACAAACGAATGCTCCACATGCGGGTTTCACATGCCACCAACTCCACATTCACAGGCAACTTCAGCGCCACAGCCGTTTTCAGATAGCCCTCAATGCAAAGGCTCTAGACGCAAATATTGGTGTGAGAGCTAATTCAATCAAGGAAACACTGCATGTTGGTGAAGGGCATATTGAAGAAGGATCAGCCGAGTGGTTCTTGTGGGAGAACAACTCCATTTGGCTCACTAACTTCACACACCATCAGGCTTCCAAGCAGCTCTCAAGGAAACTCAGTTTTCACACTCTATGCTTAGTGCCCTTTGAGTGCATTATCTAGGAATGAACCTGGTAGAGCATCCCACACAAACGAATGCTCCACATGCGGGTTTCACATGCCACCAACTCCACATTCACAGGCAACTTCAGCGCCACAGCCGTTTTCAGATAGCCCTCAATGCAAAGGCTCTAGACGCAAATATTGGTGTGAGAGCTAATTCAATCAAGGAAACACTGCATGTTGGTGAAGGGCATATTGAAGAAGGATCAGCCGAGTGGTTCTTGTGGGAGAACAACTCCATTTGGCTCACTAACTTCACACATCATCAGGCTTTCAAGCAGCTCTCAAGGAAACTCAGTTTTCACACTCTCTGCTTAGCGCTCTTTGTGTGCCTAGGACTGAAATGAAGCTTGGAGAGCATCCCACACAAACGAATGCTCCACATGCGGGTTTCACATGCCACCAACTCCACATTCACAGGCAACTTCAGCGCCACAGCCGTTTTCAGATAGCCCTCAATGCAAAAGCTCTAGACGCAAATATTGGTGTGAGAGCTAATTCAATCAAGGAAACACTGCATGTTGGTGAAGGGCATATTGAAGAAGGATCAGCCGAGTGGTTCTTGTGGGAGAACAACTCCATTTGGCTCACTAACTTCACACACCATCAGGCTTCCAAGCAGCTCTCAAGGAAACTGTTTTCACACTCTATGCTTAGTGCTCTTTGTATGCCTAGGACTGAAATGAAGCTTGGTCAGCATCCCACACAAACGAATGCTCCACATGCGGGTTTCACATGCCACCAACTCCACATTCACAGGCAACTTCAGCGCCACAGCCGTTTTCAGATAGCCCTCAATGCAAAGGCTCTAGACGCAAATATTGGTGTGAGAGCTAATTCAATCAAGGAAACACTGCATGTTGGTGAAGGGCATATTGAAGAAGGATCAGCCGAGTGGTTCTTGTGGGAGAACAACTCCATTTGGCTCACTAACTTCACACACCATCAGGCTTCCAAGCAGCTCTCAAGGAAACTCAGTTTTCACACTCTATGCTTAGTGCCCTTTGAGTGCATTATCTAGGAATGAACCTGGTAGAGCATCCCACACAAACGAATGCTCCACATGCGGGTTTCACATGCCACCAACTCCACATTCACAGGCAACTTCAGCGCCACAGCCGTTCTCAGATAGCCCTCAATGCAAAGGTTCTAGACGCAAATATTGGTGTGAGAGCTAATTCAATCAAGGAAACACTGCATGTTGGTGAAGGGCATATTGAAGAAGGATCAGCCGAGTGGTTCTTGTGGGAGAACAACTCCATTTGGCTCACTAACTTCACACACCATCAGGCTTCCAAGCAGCTCTCAAGGAAACTCAGTTTTCACACTCTCTGCTTAGCGCCCTTTGTGTGCCTAGGACTGAAATGAAGCTTGGTCAGCATCCCACACAAACGAATGCTCCACATGCGGGTTTCACTTGCCACCAACTCCACATTCACAGGCAACTTCAGCGCCACAGCCGTTTTCAGATAGCCCTCAATGCAAAGGCTCTAGACGCAAATATTGGTGTGAGAGCTAATTCAATCAAGGAAACACTGCATGTTGGTGAAGGGCATAGGGAAGAAGGATCAGCCGAGTGGTTCTTGTGGGAGAACAACTCCATTTGGCTCACTAACTTCACACACCATCAGGCTTCCAAGCAGCTCTCAAGGAAACTCAGTTTTCACACTCTATGCTTAGTGCCCTTCGAGTGCATTATCTAGGAATGAACCTGGTAGAGCATCCCACACAAACGAATGCTCCACATGCGGGTTTCACATGCCACCAACTCCACATTCACAGGCAACTTCAGCGCCACAGCCGTTCTCAGATAGCCCTCAATGCAAAGGCTCTAGACGCAAATATTGTTGTGAGAGCTAATTCAATCAAGGAAACACTGCATGTTGGTGAAGGGCATATTGAAGAAGGATCAGCCGAGTGGTTCTTGTGGGAGAACAACTCCATTTGGCTCACTAACTTCACACACCATCAGGCTTCCAAGCAGCTCTCAAGGAAACTCAGTTTTCACACTCTATGCTTAGTGCCCTTTGAGTGCATTATCTAGGAATGAACCTGGTAGAGCATCCCACACAAACGAATGCTCCACATGCGGGTTTCACATGCCACCAACTCCACATTCACAGGCAACTTCAGCGCCACAGCCGCTTTCAGATAGCCCTCAATGCAAAGGCTCTAGACGCAAATATTGGTGTGAGAGCTAATTCAATCAAGGAAACACTGCATGTTGGTGAAGGGCATATTGAAGAAGGATCAGCCGAGTGGTTCTTGTGGGAGAACAACTCCATTTGGCTCACTAACTTCACACACCATCAGGCTTCCAAGCAGCTCTCAAGGAAACTCAGTTTTCACACTCTATGCTTAGTGCCCTTTGAGTGCATTATCTAGGAATGAACCTGGTAGAGCATCCCACACAAACGAATGCTCCACATGCGGGTTTCACATGCCACCAACTCCACATTCACAGGCAACTTCAGCGCCACAGCCGTTCTCAGATAGCCCTCAATGCAAAGGCTCTAGACGCAAATATTGGTGTGAGAGCTAATTCAATCAAGGAAACACTGCATGTTGGTGAAGGGCATATTGAAGAAGGATCAGCCGAGTGGTTCTTGTGGGAGAACAACTCCATTTGGCTCACTAACTTCACACATCATCAGGCTTCCAAGCAGCTCTCAAGAAAACTCAGTTTTCACACTCTATGCTTAGCGCTCTTTGTGTGCCTAGGACTGAAATGAAGCTTGGAGAGCATCCCACACAAACGAATGCTCCACATGCGGGTTTCACATGCCACCAACTCCACATTCACAGGCAACTTCAGCGCCACAGCCGTTTTCAGATAGCCCTCAATGCAAAGGCTCTAGACGCAAATATTGGTGTGAGAGCTAATTCAATCAAGGAAACACTGCATGTTGGTGAAGGGCATATTGAAGAAGGATCAGCCGAGTGGTTCTTGTGGGAGAACAACTCCATTTGGCTCACTAACTTCACACACCATCAGGCTTCCAAGCAGCTCTCAAGGAAACTCAGTTTTCACACTCTATGCTTAGTGCCCTTTGAGTGCATTATCTAGGAATGAACCTGGTAGAGCATCCCACATAAACGAATGCTCCACATGCGGGTTTCACATGCCACCAACTCCACATTCACAGGCAACTTCAGCGCCACAGCCGTTTTCAGATAGCCCTCAATGCAAAGGCTCTAGACGCAAATATTGGTGTGAGAGCTAATTCAATCAAGGAAACACTGCATGTTGGTGAAGGGCATATTGAAGAAGGATCAGCCGAGTGGTTCTTGTGGGAGAACAACTCCATTTGGCTCACTAACTTCACACACCATCAGGCTTCCAAGCAGCTCTCAAGGAAACTCAGTTTTCACACTCTATGCTTAGTGCCCTTTGAGTGCATTATCTAGGAATGAACCTGGTAGAGCATCCCACACAAACGAATGCTCCACATGCGGGTTTCACATGCCACCAACTCCACATTCACAGGCAACTTCAGCGCCACAGCCGTTTTCAGATAGCCCTCAATGCAAAGGCTCTAGACGCAAATATTGGTGTGAGAGCTAATTCAATCAAGGAAACACTGCATGTTGGTGAAGGGCATATTGAAGAAGGATCAGCCGAGTGGTTCTTGTGGGAGAACAACTCCATTTGGCTCACTAACTTCACACATCATCAGGCTTCCAAGCAGCTCTCAAGGAAACTCAGTTTTCACACTCTATGCTTAGCGCTCTTTGTGTGCCTAGGACTGAAATGAAGCTTGGAGAGCATCCCACACAAACGAATGCTCCACATGCGGGTTTCACATGCCACCAACTCCACATTCACAGGCAACTTCAGCGCCACAGCCGTTCTCAGATAGCCCTCAATGCAAAGGCTCTAGACGCAAATATTGGTGTGAGAGCTAATTCAATCAAGGAAACACTGCATGTTGGTGAAGGGCATATTGAAGAAGGATCAGCCGAGTGGTTCTTGTGGGAGAACAACTCCATTTGGCTCACTAACTTCACACACCATCAGGCTTCCAAGCAGCTCTCAAGGAAACTCAGTTTTCACACTCTATGCTTAGTGCCCTTTGAGTGCATTATCTAGGAATGAACCTGGTAGAGCATCCCACACAAACGAATGCTCCACATGCGGGTTTCACATGCCACCAACTCCACATTCACAGGCAACTTCAGCGCCACAGCCGTTTTCAGATAGCCCTCAATGCAAAGGCTCTAGACGCAAATATTGGTGTGAGAGCTAATTCAATCAAGGAAACACTGCATGTTGGTGAAGGGCATATTGAAGAAGGATCAACCGAGTGGTTCTTGTGGGAGAACAACTCCATTTGGCTCACTAACTTCACACACCATCAGGCTTCCAAGCAGCTCTCAAGGAAACTCAGTTTTCACACTCTATGCTTAGCGCTCTTTGTGTGCCTAGGACTGAAATGAAGCTTGGAGAGCATCCCACACAAACGAATGCTCCACATGCGGGTTTCACATGCCACCAACTCCACATTCACAGGCAACTTCAGCGCCACAGCCGTTTTCAGATAGCCCTCAATGCAAAGGCTCTAGACGCAAATATTGGTGTGAGAGCTAATTCAATCAAGGAAACACTGCATGTTGGTGAAGGGCATATTGAAGAAGGATCAGGCAAGTGGTTCTTGTGGGAGAACAACTGCATTTGGCTCACTAACTTCACACACCATCAGGCTTCCAAGCAGCTCTCAAGGAAACTCAGTTTTCACACTCTATGCTTAGTGCTATTTGTGTGCCTAGGACTGAAAGGAAGCTTGGTCAGCATCCCACACAAACGAATGCTCCACATGCGGGTTTCACTTGCCACCAACTCCACAGTCACAGGCAACTTCAGCGCCACAGCCGTTTTCAGATAGCCCTCAATGCAAAGGCTCTAGACGCAAATATTGGTGTGAGAGCTAATTCAATCAAGGAAACACTGCATGTTGGTGAAGGGCATATTGAAGAAGGATCAGCTGAGTGGTTCTTGTGGGAGAACAACTGCATTTGGCTCACTAACTTCACACACCATCAGGCTTCCAAGCAGCTCTCAAGGAAACTCAGTTTTCACACTCTATGCTTAGTGCCCTTTGAGTGCATTATCTAGGAATGAACCTGGTAGAGCATCCCACACAAACGAATGCTCCACATGCGGGTTTCACATGCCACCAACTCCACATTCACAGGCAACTTCAGCGCCACAGCCGTTCTCAGATAGCCCTCAATGCAAAGGCTCTAGACGCAAATATTGGTGTGAGAGCTAATTCAATCAAGGAAACACTGCATGTTGGTGAAGGGCATATTGAAGAAGGATCAGCCGAGTGGTTCTTGTGGGAGAACAACTCCATTTGGCTCACTAACTTCACACACCATCAGGCTTCCAAGCAGCTCTCAAGGAAACTCAGTTTTCACACTCTATGCTTAGTGCCCTTTGAGTGCATTATCTAGGAATGAACCTGGTAGAGCATCCCACACAAACGAATGCTCCACATGCGGGTTTCACATGCCACCAACTCCACATTCACAGGCAACTTCAGCGCCACAGCCGTTTTCAGATAGCCCTCAATGCAAAGGCTCTAGACGCAAATATTGGTGTGAGAGCTAATTCAATCAAGGAAACACTGCATGTTGGTGAAGGGCATATTGAAGAAGGATCAGCCGAGTGGTTCTTGTGGGAGAACAACTCCATTTGGCTCACTAACTTCACACATCATCAGGCTTCCAAGCAGCTCTCAAGGAAACTCAGTTTTCACACTCTATGCTTAGCGCTCCATGTGTGCCTAGGACTGAAATGAAGCTTGGAGAGCATCCCACACAAACGAATGCTCCACATGCGGGTTTCACATGCCACCAACTCCACATTCACAGGCAACTTCAGCGCCACAGCCGTTCTCAGATAGCCCTCAATGCAAAGGCTCTAGACGCAAATATTGGTGTGAGAGCTAATTCAATCAAGGAAACACTGCATGTTGGTGAAGGGCATATTGAAGAAGGATCAGCCGAGTGGTTCTTGTGGGAGAACAACTCCATTTGGCTCACTAACTTCACACACCATCAGGCTTCCAAGCAGCTCTCAAGGAAACTCAGTTTTCACACTCTATGCTTAGTGCCCTTTGAGTGCATTATCTAGGAATGAACCTGGTAGAGCATCCCACACAAACGAATGCTCCACATGCGGGTTTCACATGCCACCAACTCCACATTCACAGGCAACTTCAGCGCCACAGCCGTTTTCAGATAGCCCTCAATGCAAAGGCTCTAGACGCAAATATTGGTGTGAGAGCTAATTCAATCAAGGAAACACTGCATGTTGGTGAAGGGCATATTGAAGAAGGATCAACCGAGTGGTTCTTGTGGGAGAACAACTCCATTTGGCTCACTAACTTCACACACCATCAGGCTTCCAAGCAGCTCTCAAGGAAACTCAGTTTTCACACACTATGCTTAGCGCTCTTTGTGTGCCTAGGACTGAAATGAAGCTTGGAGAGCATCCCACACAAACGAATGCTCCACATGCGGGTTTCACATGCCACCAACTCCACATTCACAGGCAACTTCAGCGCCACAGCCGTTTTCAGATAGCCCTCAATGCAAAGGCTCTAGACGCAAATATTGGTGTGAGAGCTAATTCAATCAAGGAAACACTGCATGTTGGTGAAGGGCATATTGAAGAAGGATCAGGCAAGTGGTTCTTGTGGGAGAACAACTGCATTTGGCTCACTAACTTCACACACCATCAGGCTTCCAAGCAGCTCTCAAGGAAACTCAGTTTTCACACTCTATGCTTAGTGCTATTTGTGTGCCTAGGACTGAAAGGAAGCTTGGTCAGCATCCCACACAAACGAATGCTCCACATGCGGGTTTCACTTGCCACCAACTCCACAGTCACAGGCAACTTCAGCGCCACAGCCGTTTTCAGATAGCCCTCAATGCAAAGGCTCTAGACGCAAATATTGGTGTGAGAGCTAATTCAATCAAGGAAACACTGCATGTTGGTGAAGGGCATATTGAAGAAGGATCAGCTGAGTGGTTCTTGTGGGAGAACAACTGCATTTGGCTCACTAACTTCACACACCATCAGGCTTCCAAGCAGCTCTCAAGGAAACTCAGTTTTCACACTCTATGCTTAGTGCCCTTTGAGTGCATTATCTAGGAATGAACCTGGTAGAGCATCCCACACAAACGAATGCTCCACATGCGGGTTTCACATGCCACCAACTCCACATTCACAGGCAACTTCAGCGCCACAGCCGTTCTCAGATAGCCCTCAATGCAAAGGCTCTAGACGCAAATATTGGTGTGAGAGCTAATTCAATCAAGGAAACACTGCATGTTGGTGAAGGGCATATTGAAGAAGGATCAGCCGAGTGGTTCTTGTGGGAGAACAACTCCATTTGGCTCACTAACTTCACACACCATCAGGCTTCCAAGCAGCTCTCAAGGAAACTCAGTTTTCACACTCTATGCTTAGTGCCCTTTGAGTGCATTATCTAGGAATGAACCTGGTAGAGCATCCCACACAAACGAATGCTCCACATGCGGGTTTCACATGCCACCAACTCCACATTCACAGGCAACTTCAGCGCCACAGCCGTTTTCAGATAGCCCTCAATGCAAAGGCTCTAGACGCAAATATTGGTGTGAGAGCTAATTCAATCAAGGAAACACTGCATGTTGGTGAAGGGCATATTGAAGAAGGATCAGCCGAGTGGTTCTTGTGGGAGAACAACTCCATTTGGCTCACTAACTTCACACATCATCAGGCTTCCAAGCAGCTCTCAAGGAAACTCAGTTTTCACACTCTATGCTTAGCGCTCCATGTGTGCCTAGGACTGAAATGAAGCTTGGAGAGCATCCCACACAAACGAATGCTCCACATGCGGGTTTCACATGCCACCAACTCCACATTCACAGGCAACTTCAGCGCCACAGCCGTTCTCAGATAGCCCTCATTGCAAAGGCTCTAGACGCAAATATTGGTGTGAGAGCTAATTCAATCAAGGAAACACTGCATGTTGGTGAAGGGCATATTGAAGAAGGATCAGCCGAGTGGTTCTTGTGGGAGAACAACTCCATTTGGCTCACTAACTTCACACACCATCAGGCTTCCAAGCAGCTCTCAAGGAAACTCAGTTTTCACACTCTATGCTTAGTGCCCTTTGAGTGCATTATCTAGGAATGAACCTGGTAGAGCATCCCACACAAACGAATGCTCCACATGCGGGTTTCACATGCCACCAACTCCACATTCACAGGCAACTTCAGCGCCACAGCCGTTTTCAGATAGCCCTCAATGCAAAGGCTCTAGACGCAAATATTGGTGTGAGAGCTAATTCAATCAAGGAAACACTGCATGTTGGTGAAGGGCATATTGAAGAAGGATCAACCGAGTGGTTCTTGTGGGAGAACAACTCCATTTGGCTCACTAACTTCACACACCATCAGGCTTCCAAGCAGCTCTCAAGGAAACTCAGTTTTCACACTCTATGCTTAGCGCTCCATGTGTGCCTAGGACTGAAATGAAGCTTGGAGAGCATCCCACACAAACGAATGCTCCACATGCGGGTTTCACATGCCACCAACTCCACATTCACAGGCAACTTCAGCGCCACAGCCGTTTTCAGATAGCCCTCAATGCAAAGGCTCTAGACGCAAATATTGGTGTGAGAGCTAATTCAATCAAGGAAACACTGCATGTTGGTGAAGGGCATATTGAAGAAGGATCAGGCAAGTGGTTCTTGTGGGAGAACAACTGCATTTGGCTCACTAACTTCACACACCATCAGGCTTCCAAGCAGCTCTCAAGGAAACTCAGTTTTCACACTCTATGCTTAGTGCCCTTCGAGTGCATTATCTAGGAATGAACCTGGTAGAGCATCCCACACAAACGAATGCTCCACATGCGGGTTTCACATGCCACCAACTCCACATTCACAGGCAACTTCAGCGCCACAGCCGTTTTCAGATAGCCCTCAATGCAAAGGCTCTAGACGCAAATATTGGTGTGAGAGCTAATTCAATCAAGGAAACACTGCATGTTGGTGAAGGGCATATTGAAGAAGGATCAGCCGAGTGGTTCTTGTGGGAGAACAACTCCATTTGGCTCACTAACTTCACACACCATCAGGCTTCCAAGCAGCTCTCAAGGAAACTCAGTTTTCACACTCTATGCTTAGTGCCCTTTGAGTGCATTATCTAGGAATGAACCTGGTAGAGCATCCCACACAAACGAATGCTCCACATGCGGGTTTCACATGCCACCAACTCCACATTCACAGGCAACTTCAGCGCCACAGCCGTTCTCAGATAGCCCTCAATGCAAAGGTTCTAGACGCAAATATTGGTGTGAGAGCTAATTCAATCAAGGAAACACTGCATGTTGGTGAAGGGCATATTGAAGAAGGATCAGCCGAGTGGTTCTTGTGGGAGAACAACTCCATTTGGCTCACTAACTTCACACACCATCAGGCTTCCAAGCAGCTCTCAAGGAAACTCAGTTTTCACACTCTCTGCTTAGCGCCCTTTGTGTGCCTAGGACTGAAAGGAAGCTTGGTCAGCATCCCACACAAACGAATGCTCCACATGCGGGTTTCACTTGCCACCAACTCCACATTCACAGGCAACTTCAGCGCCACAGCCGTTTTCAGATAGCCCTCAATGCAAAGGCTCTAGACGCAAATATTGGTGTGAGAGCTAATTCAATCAAGGAAACACTGCATGTTGGTGAAGGGCATAGGGAAGAAGGATCAGCCGAGTGGTTCTTGTGTGAGAACAACTCCATTTGGCTCACTAACTTCACACACCATCAGGCTTCCAAGCAGCTCTCAAGGAAACTCAGTTTTCACACTCTATGCTTAGTGCTCTTTGTGTGCCTAGGACTGAAATGAAGCTTGGTCAGCATCCCACACAAACGAATGCTCCACATGCGGGTTTCACATGCCACCAACTCCACATTCACAGGCAACTTCAGCGCCACAGCCGTTTTCAGATAGCCCTCAATGCAAAGGCTCTAGACGCAAATATTGGTGTGAGAGCTAATTCAATCAAGGAAACACTGCATGTTGGTGAAGGGCATATTGAAGAAGGATCAGCCGAGTGGTTCTTGTGGGAGAACAACTCCATTTGGCTCACTAACTTCACACACCATCAGGCTTCCAAGCAGCTCTCAAGGAAACTCAGTTTTCACACTCTATGCTTAGTGCCCTTTGAGTGCATTATCTAGCAATGAACCTGGTAGAGCATCCCACACAAACGCATGCTCCACATGCGGGTTTCACATGCCACCAACTCCACATTCACAGGCCACTTCAGCGCCACAGCCGTTTTCAGATAGCCCTCAATGCAAAGGCTCTAGATCAAATATTGTTGTGAGAGCTAATTCAATCAAGGAAACACTGCATGTTGGTGAAGGGCATATTGAAGAAGGATCAGCCGAGTGGTTCTTGTGGGAGAACAACTCCATTTGGCTCACTAACTTCACACACCATCAGGCTTCCAAGCAGCTCTCAAGGAAACTCAGTTTTCACACTCTATGCTTAGTGCTCTTTGTGTGCCTAGGACTGAAATGAAGCTTGGTCAGCATCCCACATAAACGAATGCTCCACATGCGGGTTTCACATGCCACCAACTCCACATTCACAGGCAACTTCAGCGCCACAGCCGTTTTCAGATAGCCCTCAATGCAAAGGCTCTAGACGCAAATATTGGTGTGAGAGCTAATTCAATCAAGGAAACACTGCATGTTGGTGAAGGGCATATTGAAGAAGGATCAGCCGAGTGGTTCTTGTGGGAGAACAACTCCATTTGGCTCACTAACTTCACACACCATCAGGCTTCCAAGCAGCTCTCAAGGAAACTCAGTTTTCACACTCTATGTTTAGTGCCCTTTGAGTGCATTATCTAGGAATGGACCTGTAGAGCATCCCACACAAATGAATGCTCCACATGCGGGTTTCACATGCCACCAACTCCACATTCACAGGCAACTTCAGCACCACAGCCGTTTTCAGATAGCCCTCAATGCAAAGGCTCTAGACGCAAATATTGGTGTGAGAGCTAATTCAATCAAGGAAACACTGCATGTTGGTGAAGGGCATATTGAAGAAGGATCAGCCGAGTGGTTCTTGTGGGAGAACAACTCCATTTGGCTCACTAACTTCACACACCATCAGGCTTCCAAGCAGCTCTCAAGGAAACTCATTTTTCACACTCTATTCTTAATGCCCTTTGTGTGCCTAGGACTGAAATGAAGCTTGGTTAGCATCTCACACAAACGAATGCTCCACATGCGGGTTTCACATGCCACCAACTCCACATTCACAGGCAACTTCAGCGCCACAGCCATTTTCAGATAGCCCTCAATGCAAAGGCTCTACACGCAAATATTAGTGTGAGAGCTAATTCAATCAAGGAAACACTGGATGTTGGTGAAGGGCATATTGAAGAAGGATCAGCCGAGTGGTTCTTGTGGGAGAACAACTCCATTTGGCTCACTAACTTCACACACCATCAGGCTTCCAAGCAGCTCTCAAGGAAACTCAGTTTTCACACTCTATGCTTAGTGCCCTTTGAGTGCATTATCTAGGAATGAACCTGGTAGAGCATCCCACACAAACGAATGCTCCACATGCGGGTTTCACATGCCACCAACTCCACATTCACAGGCAACTTCAGCGCCACAGCCGTTTTCAGATAGCCCTCAATGCAAAGGCTCTAGACGCAAATATTGGTGTGAGAGCTAATTCAATCAAGGAAACACTGCATGTTGGTGAAGGGCATATTGAAGAAAGATCAGCCGAGTGGTTCTTGTGGGAGAACAACTCCATTTGGCTCACTAACTTCACACACCATCAGGCATCCAAGCAGCTCTCAAAGAAACTCAGTTTTCACACTCTATGCTTAGTGCCCTTTGAGTGCAATATCTAGGAATGAACCTGGTAGAGCATCCCACACAAACGAATGCTCCACATGCGGGTTTCACATGCCACCAACTCCACATTCACAGGCAACTTCAGCGCCACAGCCGTTTTCAGATAGCCCTCAATGCAAAGGCTCTAGACGCAAATATTGGTGTGAGAGCTAATTCAATCAAGGAAACACTGCATGTTGGTGAAGGGCATATTGAAGAAGGATCAGCCGAGTGGTTCTTGTGGGAGAACAACTCCATTTGGCTCACTAACTTCACACACCATCAGGCTTCCAAGCAGCTCTCAAGGAAACTCAGTTTTCACACTCTATGCTTAGTGCTCTTTTTGTGCCTAGGACTGAAATGAAGCTTGGTCAGCATCCCACACAAACGCATGCTCCACATGCGGGTTTCACATGCCACCAACTCCACATTCACAGGCAACTTCAGCGCCACAGCCGTTTTCACATAGCCCTCAATGCAAAGGCTCTAGACGCAAATATTGGTGTGAGAGCTAATTCAATCAAGGAAACACTGCATGTTGGTGAAGGGCATATTGAAGAAGGATCAGCCGAGTGGTTCTTGTGGGAGAACAACTCCATTTGGCTCACTAACTTCACACACCATCAGGCTTCCAAGCAGCTCTCAAGGAAACTCAGTTTTCACACTCTATGCTTAGTGCTCTTTGTGTGCCTAGGACTGAAAAGAAGCTTGGTCAGCATCCCACACAAACGAATGCTCCACATGCGGGTTTCACATGCCACCAACTCCACATTCACAGGCAACTTCAGCGCCACAGCCGTTTTCAGATAGCCCTCAATGCAAAGGCTCTAGACGCAAATATTGGTGTGAGAGCTAATTCAATCAAGGAAACACTGCATGTTGGTGAAGGGCATATTGAAGAAGGATCAGCCGAGTGGTTCTTGTGGGAGAACAACTCCATTTGGCTCACTAACTTCACACACCATCAGGCTTCCAAGCAGCTCTCAAGGAAACTCAGTTTTCACACTCTATGTTTAGTGCCCTTTGAGTGCATTATCTAGGAATGGACCTGTAGAGCATCCCACACAAATGAATGCTCCACATGCGGGTTTCACATGCCACCAACTCCACATTCACAGGCAACTTCAGCACCACAGCCGTTTTCAGATAGCCCTCAATGCAAAGGCTCTAGACGCAAATATTGGTGTGAGAGCTAATTCAATCAAGGAAACACTGCATGTTGGTGAAGGGCATATTGAAGAAGGATCAGCCGAGTGGTTCTTGTGGGAGAACAACTCCATTTGGCTCACTAACTTCACACACCATCAGGCTTCCAAGCAGCTCTCAAGGAAACTCATTTTTCACACTCTATTCTTAATGCTCTTTGTGTGCCTAGGACTGAAATGAAGCTTGGTTAGCATCCCACACAAACGAATGCTCCACATGCGGGTTTCACATGCCACCAACTCCACATTCACAGGCAACTTCAGCGCCACAGCCATTTTCAGATAGCCCTCAATGCAAAGGCTCTACACGCAAATATTAGTGTGAGAGCTAATTCAATCAAGGAAACACTGCACGTTGGTGAAGGGCATATTGAAGAAGGATCAGCCGAGTGGTTCTTGTGGGAGAACAACTCCATTTGGCTCACTAACTTCACACACCATCAGGCTTCCAAGCAGCTCTCAAGGAAACTCAGTTTTCACACTCTATGCTTAGTGCTCTATGAGTGCCTCGGACTGAAATGAAGCTTGGTCAGCATCCCACACAAACGAATGCTCCACATGCGGGTTTCACATGCCACCAACTCCACATTCACAGGCAACTTCAGCGCCACAGCCGTTTTCAGATAGCCCTCAATGCAAAGGCTCTAGACGCAAATATTGGTGTGAGAGCTAATTCAATCAAGGAAACACTGCATGTTGGTGAAGGGCATATTGAAGAAGGATCAGCCGAGTGGTTCTTGTGGGAGAACAACTCCATTTGGCTCACTAACTTCACACACCATCAGGCTTCCAAGCAGCTCTCAAGGAAACTCAGTTTTCACACTCTATGCTTAATGCTCTTTGTGTGCCTAGGACTGAAATGAAGCTTGGTCAGCATCCCACACAAACGAATGCTCCACATGCGGGTTTCACATGCCACCAACTCCACATTCACAGGCAACTTCAGCGCCACAGCCGTTTTCAGATAGCCCTCAATGCAAAGGCTCTAGACGCAAATATTGGTGTGAGAGCTAATTCAATCAAGGAAACACTGCATGTTGGTGAAGGGCATATTGAAGAAGGATCAGCCGAGTGGTTCTTGTGGGAGAACAACTCCATTTGGCTCACTAACTTCACACACCATCAGGCTTCCAAGCAGCTCTCAAGGAAACTCAGTTTTCACACTCTATGCTTAGTGCCCTTTGAGTGCATTATCTAGGAATGAACCTGGTAGAGCATCCCACACAAACGAATGCTCCACATGCGGGTTTCACATGCCACCAACTCCACATTCACAGGCAACTTCAGCGCCACAGCCGTTTTCAGATAGCCCTCAATGCAAAGGCTCTAGACGCAAATATTGGTGTGAGAGCTAATTCAATCAAGGAAACACTGCATGTTGGTGAAGGGCATATTGAAGAAAGATCAGCCGAGTGGTTCTTGTTGGAGAACAACTCCATTTGGCTCACTAACTTCACACACCATCAGGCATCCAAGCAGCTCTCAAGGAAACTCAGTTTTCACACTCTATGCTTAGTGCCCTTTTCATGGCAAGGACTGAAATGAACCTGGTAGAGCATCCCACACAAACGAATGCTCCACATGCGGGTTTCACATGCCACCAACTCCACATTCACAGGCAACTTCAGCGCCACAGTCATTTTCAGATAGCCCTCAATGCAAAGGCTCTAGATCAAATATTGGTGTGAGAGCTAATTCAATCAAGGAAACACTGCATGTTGGTGAAGGGCATATTGAAGAAGGATCAGCCGAGTGGTTCTTGTGGGAGAACAACTCCATTTGGCTCACTAACTTCACACACCATCAGGCTTCCAAGCAGCTCTCAAGGAAACTCAGTTTTCACACTCTATGCTTAGTGCTCTTTGTGTGCCTAGGACTGAAATGAAGCTTGGTCAGCATCCCACACAAACGAATGCTCCACATGCGGGTTTCACATGCCACCAACTCCACATTCACAGGCAACTTCAGCGCCACAGCCATTTTCAGATAGCCCTCAATGCAAAGGCTCTAGACGCAAATATTGGTGTGAGAGCTAATTCAATCAAGGAAACACTGCATGTTGGTGAAGGGCATATTGAAGAAGGATCAGCCGAGTGGTTCTTGTGGGAGAACAACTCCATTTGGATCACTAACTTCACACACCATCAGGCTTCCAAGCAGCTCTCAAGGAAACTCAGTTTTCACACTCTATGCTTAGTGCCCTATGAGTGCCTAGGACTGAATTGAAGCTTGGAGAGCATCCCACATAAACGAATGCTCCACTTGCGTGTTTCACATGCCACCAACTCCACATTCACAGGCAACTTCAGCGCCACAGCCGTTTTCAGATAGCCCTCAATGCAAAGGCTCTAGACGCAAATATTGGTGTGAGAGCTAATTCAATCAAGGAAACACTGCATGTTGGTGAAGGGCATATTGAAGAAGGATCAGCCGAGTGGTTCTTGTGGGAGAACAACTCCATTTGGCTCACTAACTTCACACACCATCAGGCTTCCAAGCAGCTCTCAAGGAAACTCAGTTTTCACACTCTATGCTTAGTGCCCTTTGAGTGCATTATCTAGGAATGAACCTGGTAGAGCATCCCACACAAACGAATGCTCCACATGCGGGTTTCACATGCCACCAACTCCACGTTCACAGGCAACTTCAGGGCCACAGCCGTTTTCAGATAGCCCTCAATGCAAAGGCTCTAGACGCAAATATTGGTGTGAGAGCTAATTCAATCAAGGAAACACTGCATGTTGGTGAAGGGCATATTGAAGAAGGATCAGCCGAATGGTTCTTGTGGGAGAACAATTCCATTTGGCTCACTAACTTCACACACCATCAGGGCTTCCAAGCAGCTCTCAAGGAAACTCAGTTTTCACACTCTATGCTTAGTGCCCTTTGAGTGCAATATCTAGGAATGAACCTGGTAGAGCATCCCACACAAACGAATGCTCCACATGCGGGTTTCACATGCCACCAACTCCACATTCACAGGCAACTTCAGCACCACAGCCGTTTTCACATAGCCCTCAATGCAAAGGCTCTAGACGCAAATATTGGTGTGAGAGCTAATTCAATCAAGGAAACACTGCATGGTGGTGAAGGGCATATTGAAGAAAGATCAGCCGAGTGGTTCTTGTGGGAGAACAACTCCATTTGGCTCACTAACTTCACACACCATCAGGCTTCCAAGCAGCTCTCAAGGAAACTCAGTTTTCACACTCTATGCTTAGTGCCCTTTGAGTGCATTATCTAGGAATGAACCTGGTAGAGCATCCCACACAAACGAATGCTCCACATGCGGGTTTCACATGCCACCAACTCCACATTCACAGGCAACTTCAGCGCCACAGCCGTTTTCAGATAGCCCTCAATGCAAAGGCTCTAGACGCAAATATTGTTGTGTGAGCTAATTCAATCAAGGAAACACTGCATGTTGGTGAAGGGCATATTGAAGAAGGATCAGCCGAGTGGTTCTTGTGGGAGAACAACTCCATTTGGCTCACTAACTTCACACACTATCAGGCTTCCAAGCAGCTCTCAAGGAAACTCAATTTTCACACTCTATGCTTAGTGCCCTTTGAGTGCATTATCTAGGAATGTACCTGGTAGAGCATCCACACAAATGAATGCTCCACATGCGGGTTTCACATGCCACCAACTCCACATTCACAGGCAACTTCAGCGCCACAGCCGTTTTCAGATAGCCCTCAATGCAAAGGCTCTAAACGCAAATATTGGTGTGAGAGCTAATTCAATCAAGGAAACACTGCATGTTGGTGAAGGGCATATTGAAGAAGGATCAGCCGAGTGGTTCTTGTGGGAGAACAATTCCATTTGGCTCACTAACTTCACACACTATCAGGCTTCCAAGCAGCTCTCAAGGAAACTCAGTTTTCACACTCTATGCTTAGTGCCCTTTGAGTGCATTATCTAGGAATGAACCTGGTAGAGCATCCCACACAAACGAATGCTCCACATGCGGGTTTCACATGCCACCAACTCCACATTCACAGACAACTTCAGCGCTACAGCCGTTTTCAGATAGCCCTCAATGCAAAGGTTTTAGACGCAAATATTGGTGTGAGAGCTAATTCAATCAAGGAAACACTGCATGTTGGTGAAGGGCATATTGAAGAAGGATCAGCCGAGTGGTTCTTGTGGGAGAACAACTCCATTTGGCTCACTAACTTCACACACCATCAGGCTTCCAAGCAGCTCTCAAGGAAACTCAGTTTTCACAATCTATGCTTAGTGCTCTTTGTGTGCCTAGGACTGAAATGAAGCTTGGTCAGCATCCAACACAAGCGAATGCTCCACATGCGGGTTTCACATGCCACCAACTCCACATTCACAGGCAACTTCAGCGCCACAGCCGTTTTCAGATAGCCCTCAATGCAAAGTCTCTAGACGCAAATATTGGTGTGAGAGCTAATTCAATCAAGGAAACACTGCATGTTGGTGAAGGGCATATTGAAGAAGGATCAGCCGAGTGGTTCTTGTGGGAGAACAACTCCATTTGGCTCACTAACTTCACACACCATCAGGCTTCCAAGCAGCTCTCAAGGAAACTCAGTTTTCACACTCTATGCTTAGTGCCCTTTGAGTGCCTAGGACTGAATTGAAGCTTGGAGAGCATCCCACACAAGCGAATGCTCCACATGCGGGTTTCACATGCCACCAACTCCACATTCACAGGCAACTTCAGCGCCACAGCCGTTTTCAGATAGCCCTCAATGCAAAGGCTCTAGACGCAAATATTGGTGTGAGAGCTAATTCAATCAAGGAAACACTGCATGTTGGTGAAGGGCATATTGAAGAAGGATCAGCCGAGTGGTTCTTGTGGGAGAACAACTCCATTTGGCTCACTAACTTCACACACTATCAGGCTTCCAAGCAGCTCTCAAGGAAACTCAGTTTTCACACTCTATGCTTAGCGCCCTTTGAGTGCATTATCTAGGAATGAACCTGGTAGAGCATCCCACACAAACGAATGCTCCACATGCGGGTTTCACATGCCACCAACTCCACATTCACAGACAACTTCAGCGCTACAGCCGTTTTCAGATAGCCCTCAATGCAAAGGCTCTAGACGCAAATATTGGTGTGAGAGCTAATTCAATCAAGGAAACACTGCATGTTGGTGAAGGGCATATTGAAGAAGGATCAGCCGAGTGGTTCTTGTGGGAGAACAACTCCATTTGGCTCACTAACTTCACACACCATCAGGCTTCCAAGCAGCTCTCAAGGAAACTCAGCTTTCACACTCTATGCTTAGTGCCCTATGAGTGCCTAGCACTGAATTGAAGCTTGGAGAGCATCCCACATAAACGAATGCTCCACATGCGGGTTTCACATGCCACCAACTCCACATTCACAGGCAACTTCAGCGCCACAGCCGTTTTCAGATAGCCCTCAATGCAAAGGCTCTAGACGCAAATATTGGTGTGAGAGCTAATTCAATCAAGGAAACACTGCATGTTGGTGAAGGGCATATTGAAGAAGGATCAGCCGAGTGGTTCTTGTGGGAGAACAACTCCATTTGGCTCACTAACTTCACACACCATCAGGCTTCCAAGCAGCTCTCAAGGAAACTCAGTTTTCACACTCTATGCTTAGTGCCCTTTGAGTGCATTATCTAGGAATGAACCTGGTAGAGCATCCCACACAAACGAATGCTCCACATGCGGGTTTCACATGCCACCAACTCCACATTCACAGGCAACTTCAGCGCCACAGCCGTTTTCAGATAGCCCTCAATGCAAAGGCTCTAAACGCAAATATTGGTGTGAGAGCTAATTCAATCAAGGAAACACTGCATGTTGGTGAAGGGCATATTGAAGAAGGATCAGCCGAGTGGTTCTTGTGGGAGAACAATTCCATTTGGCTGACTAACTTCACACACTATCAGGCTTCCAAGCAGCTCTCAAGAAACTCAGTTTTCACACTCTATGCTTAGTGCCCTTTGAGTGCATTATCTAGGAATGAACCTGGTAGAGCATCCCACACAAACGAATGCTCCACATGCGGGTTTCACATGCCACCAACTCCACATTCACAGGCAACTTCAGCGCCACAGCCGTTTTCAGATAGCCCTCAATGCAAAGGCTCTAGACGCAAATATTGGTGTGAGAGCTAATTCAATCAAGGAAACACTGCATGTTGGTGAAGGGCATATTGAAGAAGGATCAGCCGAGTGGTTCTTGTGGAGAACAACTCCATTTGGCTCACTAACTTCACACACTATCAGGCTTCCAAGCAGCTCTCAAGGAAACTCAATTTTCACACTCTATGCTTAGTGCCCTTTGAGTGCATTATCTAGGAATGTACCTGGTAGAGCATCCCACACAAATGAATGCTCCACATGCGGGTTTCACATGCCACCAACTCCACATTCACAGGCAACTTCAGCGCCACAGCCGTTTTCAGATAGCCCTCAATGCAAAGGCTCTAAACGCAAATATTGGTGTGAGAGCTAATTCAATCAAGGAAACACTGCATGTTGGTGAAGGGCATATTGAAGAAGGATCAGCCGAGTGGTTCTTGTGGGAGAACAATTCCATTTGGCTCACTAACTTCACACACTATCAGGCTTCCAAGCAGCTCTCAAGGAAACTCAGTTTTCACACTCTATGCTTAGTGCCCTTTGAGTGCATTATCTAGGAATGAACCTGGTAGAGCATCCCACACAAACGAATGCTCCACATGCGGGTTTCACATGCCACCAACTCCACATTCACAGACAACTTCAGCGCTACAGCCGTTTTCAGATAGCCCTCAATGCAAAGGTTTTAGACGCAAATATTGGTGTGAGAGCTAATTCAATCAAGGAAACACTGCATGTTGGTGAAGGGCATATTGAAGAAGGATCAGCCGAGTGGTTCTTGTGGGAGAACAACTCCATTTGGCTCACTAACTTCACACACCATCAGGCTTCCAAGCAGCTCTCAAGGAAACTCAGTTTTCACAATCTATGCTTAGTGCTCTTTGTGTGCCTAGGACTGAAATGAAGCTTGGTCAGCATCCAACACAAGCGAATGCTCCACATGCGGGTTTCACATGCCACCAACTCCACATTCACAGGCAACTTCAGCGCCACAGCCGTTTTCAGATAGCCCTCAATGCAAAGGCTCTAGACGCAAATATTGGTGTGAGAGCTAATTCAATCAAGGAAACACTGCATGTTGGTGAAGGGCATATTGAAGAAGGATCAGCCGAGTGGTTCTTGTGGGAGAACAACTCCATTTGGCTCACTAACTTCACACACCATCAGGCTTCCAAGCAGCTCTCAAGGAAACTCAGTTTTCACACTCTATGCTTAGTGCCCTTTGAGTGCCTAGGACTGAATTGAAGCTTGGAGAGCATCCCACACAAGCGAATGCTCCACATGCGGGTTTCACATGCCACCAACTCCACATTCACAGGCAACTTCAGCGCCACAGCCGTTTTCAGATAGCCCTCAATGCAAAGGCTCTAGACGCAAATATTGGTGTGAGAGCTAATTCAATCAAGGAAACACTGCATGTTGGTGAAGGGCATATTGAAGAAGGATCAGCCGAGTGGTTCTTGTGGGAGAACAACTCCATTTGGCTCACTAACTTCACACACTATCAGGCTTCCAAGCAGCTCTCAAGGAAACTCAGTTTTCACACTCTATGCTTAGCGCCCTTTGAGTGCATTATCTAGGAATGAACCTGGTAGAGCATCCCACACAAACGAATGCTCCACATGCGGGTTTCACATGCCACCAACACCACATTCACAGACAACTTCAGCGCTACAGCCGTTTTCAGATAGCCCTCAATGCAAAGGCTCTAGACGCAAATATTGGTGTGAGAGCTAATTCAATCAAGGACACACTGCATGTTGGTGAAGGGCATATTGAAGAAGGATCAGCCGAGTGGTTCTTGTGGGAGAACAACTCCATTTGGCTCACTAACTTCACACACCATCAGGCTTCCAAGCAGCTCTCAAGGAAACTCAGCTTTCACACTCTATGCTTAGTGCCCTATGAGTGCCTAGGACTGAATTGAAGCTTGGAGAGCATCCCACATAAACGAATGCTCCACATGCGGGTTTCACATGCCACCAACTCCACATTCACAGGCAACTTCAGCGCCACAGCCGTTTTCAGATAGCCCTCAATGCAAAGGCTCTAGACGCAAATATTGGTGTGAGAGCTAATTCAATCAAGGAAACACTGCATGTTGGTGAAGGGCATATTGAAGAAGGATCAGCCGAGTGGTTCTTGTGGGAGAACAACTCCATTTGGCTCACTAACTTCACACACCATCAGGCTTCCAAGCAGCTCTCAAGGAAACTCAGTTTTCACACTCTATGCTTAGTGCTCTTTGTGTGCCTAGGACTGAAAAGAAGCTTGGTCAGCATCCCACACAAACGAATGCTCCACATGCGGGTTTCACATGCCACCAACTCCACATTCACAGGCAACTTCAGCGCCACAGCCGTTTTCAGATAGCCCTCAATGCAAAGGCTCTAGACGCAAATATTGGTGTGAGAGCTAATTCAATCAAGGAAACACTGCATGTTGGTGAAGGGCATATTGAAGAAGGATCAGCTGAGTGGTTCTTGTGGGAGAACAACTCCATTTGGCTCACTAACTTCACACACCATCAGGCTTCCAAGCAGCTCTCAAGGAAACTCAGTTTTCACACTCTATGTTTAGTGCCCTTTGAGTGCATTATCTAGGAATGGACCTGTAGAACATCCCACACAAATGAATGCTCCACATGCGGGTTTCACATGCCACCAACTCCACATTCACAGGCAACTTCAGCACCACAGCCGTTTTCAGATAGCCCTCAATGCAAAGGCTCTAGACGCAAATATTGGTGTGAGAGCTAATTCAATCAAGGAAACACTGCATGTTGGTGAAGGGCATATTGAAGAAGGATCAGCCGAGTGGTTCTTGTGGGAGAACAACTCCATTTGGCTCACTAACTTCACACACCATCAGGCTTCCAAGCAGCTCTCAAGGAAACTCAGTTTTCACACTCTATGCTTAGTGCTCTTTGTGTGCCTAGGACTGAAATGAAGCTTGGTCAGCATCCCACACAAACGAATGCTCCACATGCGGGTTTCACATGCCACCAACTCCACATTCACAGGCAACTTCAGCGCCACAGCCGTTTTCAGATAGCCCTCAATGCAAAGGCTCTAGACGCAAATATTGGTGTGAGAGCTAATTCAATCAAGGAAACACTGCATGTTGATGAAGGGCATATTGAAGAAGGATCAGCCGAGTGGTTCTTGTGGGAGAACAACTCCATTTGGCTCACTAACTTCACACACCATCAGGCTTCCAAGCAGCTCTCAAGGAAACTCAGTTTTCACACTCTATGCTTAGTGCCCTTTGAGTGCATTATCTAGGAATGAAGCTGGTAGAGCATCCCACACAAACGAATGCTCCACATGCGGGTTTCACATGCCACCAACTCTACATTCACAGGCAACTTCAGCGCCACAGCCGTTTTCAGATAGCCCTCAATGCAAAGGCTCTAGACGCAAATATTGGTGTGAGAGCTAATTCAATCAAGGAAACACTGCATGTTGGTGAAGGGCATATTGAAGAAAGATCAGCCGAGTGGTTCTTGTTGGAGAACAACTCCATTTGGCTCACTAACTTCACACACCATCAGGCATCCAAGCAGCTCTCAAGGAAACTCAGTTTTCACACTCTATGCTTAGTGCCCTTTTCATGGCAAGGACTGAAATGAACCTGGTAGAGCATCCCACACAAACGAATGCTCCACATGCGGGTTTCACATGCCACCAACTCCACATTCACAGGCAACTTCAGCGCCACAGTCATTTTCAGATAGCCCTCAATGCAAAGGCTCTAGATCAAATATTGGTGTGAGAGCTAATTCAATCAAGGAAACACTGCATGTTGGTGAAGGGCATATTGAAGAAGGATCAGCCGAGTGGTTCTTGTGGGAGAACAACTCCATTTGGCTCACTAACTTCACACACCATCAGGCTTCCAAGCAGCTCTCAAGGAAACTCAGTTTTCACACTCTATGCTTAGTGCTCTTTGTGTGCCCAGGACTGAAATGAAGCTTGGTCAGCATCCCACACAAACGAATGCTCCACATGCGGGTTTCACATGCCACCAACTCCACATTCACAGGCAACTTCAGCGCCACAGCCATTTTCAGATAGCCCTCGATGCAAAGGCTCTAGACGCAAATATTGGTGTGAGAGCTAATTCAATCAAGGAAACACTGCATGTTGGTGAAGGGCATATTGAAGAAGGATCAGCCGAGTGGTTCTTGTGGGAGAACAACTCCATTTGGCTCACTAACTTCACACACCATCAGGCTTCCAAGCAGCTCTCAAGGAAACTCAGTTTTCACACTCTATGCTTAGTGCCCTATGAGTGCCTAGGACTGAATTGAAGCTTGGAGAGCATCCCACATAAACGAATGCTCCACTTGCGTGTTTCACATGCCACCAACTCCACATTCACAGGCAACTTCAGCGCCACAGCCGTTTTCAGATAGCCCTCAATGCAAAGGCTCTAGACGCAAATATTGGTGTGAGAGCTAATTCAATCAAGGAAACACTGCATGTTGGTGAAGGGCATATTGAAGAATAATCAGCCGAGTGGTTCTTGTGGGAGAACAACTCCATTTGGCTCAGTAACTTCACACACCATCAGGCTTCCAAGCAGCTCTCAAGGAAACTCAGTTTTCACACTCTATGCTTAGTGCCCTTTGAGTGCATTATCTAGGAATGAACCTGGTAGAGCATCCCACACAAACGAATGCTCCACATGCGGGTTTCACATGCCACCAACTCCACATTCACAGGCAACTTCAGGGCCACAGCCGTTTTCAGATAGCCCTCAATGCAAAGGCTCTAGACGCAAATATTGGTGTGAGAGCTAATTCAATCAAGGAAACACTGCATGTTGGTGAAGGGCATATTGAAGAAGGATCAGCCGAATGGTTCTTGTGGGAGAACAATTCCATTTGGCTCACTAACTTCACACACCATCAGGCTTCCAAGCAGCTCTCAAGGAAACTCAGTTTTCACACTCTATGCTTAGTGCCCTTTGAGTGCAATATCTAGGAATGAACCTGGTAGAGCATCCCACACAAACGAATGCTCCACATGCGGGTTTCACATGCCACCAACTCCACATTCACAGGCAACTTCAGCGCCACAGCCGTTTTCAGATAGCCCTCAATGCAAAGGCTCTAGACGCAAATATTGGTGTGAGAGCTAATTCAATCAAGGAAACACTGCATGTTGGTGAAGGGCATATTGAAGACAGATCAGCCAAGTGGTTCTTGTGGGAGAACAACTCCATTTGGCTCACTAACTTCACACACAATCAGGCTTCCAAGCAGCTCTCAAGGAAACTCAGTTTTCACACTCTATGCTTAGTGCCCTTTGAGTGCATTATCTAGGAATGAACCTGGTAGAGCATCCCACACAAAGGAATGCTCCACATGCGGGTTTCACATGCCACCAACTCCACATTCACAGGCAACTTCAGCGCCACAGCCGTTTTCAGATAGCCCTCAATGCAAAGGCTCTAGACGCAAATATTGTTGTGTGAGCTAATTCAATCAAGGAAACACTGCATGTTGGTGAAGGGCATATTGAAGAAGGATCAGCCGAGTGGTTCTTGTGGGAGAACAACTCCATTTGGCTCACTAACTTCACACACTATCAGGCTTCCAAGCAGCTCTCAAGGAAACTCAATTTTCACACTCTATGCTTAGTGCCCTTTGAGGGCATTATCTAGGAATGTACCTGGTAGAGCATCCCACACAAATGAATGCTCCACATGCGGGTTTCACATGCCACCAACTCCACATTCACAGGCAACTTCAGCGCCACAGCCGTTTTCAGATAGCCCTCAATGCAAAGGCTCTAGACGCAAATATTGGTGTGAGAGCTAATTCAATCAAGGAAACACTGCATGTTGGTGAAGGGCATATTGAAGAAGGATCAGCCGAGTGGTTCTTGTGGGAGAACAACTCCATTTGGCTCACTAACTTCACACACTATCAGGCTTCCAAGCAGCTCTCAAGGAAACTCAGTTTTCACACTCTATGCTTAGTGCCCTTTGAGTGCATTATCTAGGAATGAACCTGGTAGAGCATCCCACACAAACGAATGCTCCACATGCGTTTTTCACATGCCACCAACTCCACATTCACAGGCAACTTCAGCGCCACAGCCGTTTTCAGATAGCCCTCAATGCAAAGGCTCTAGACGCAAATATTGGTGTGAGAGCTAATTCAATCAAGGAAACACTGCATGTTGGTGAAGGGCATATTGAAGAAAGATCAGCCGAGTGGTTCTTGTGGGAGAACAACTCCATTTGGCTCACTAACTTCACACACAATCAGGCTTCCAAGCAGCTCTCAAGGAAACTCAGTTTTCACACTCTATGCTTAGTGCCCTTTGAGTGCATTATCTAGGAATGAACCTGGTAGAGCATCCCACACAAACGAATGCTCCACATGCGGGTTTCACATGCCACCAACTCCACATTCACAGGCAACTTCAGCGCCACAGCCGTTTTCAGATAGCCCTCAATGCAAAGGCTCTAGACGCAAATATTGTTGTGTGAGCTAATTCAATCAAGGAAACACTGCATGTTGGTGAAGGGCATATTGAAGAAGGATCAGCCGAGTGGTTCTTGTGGGAGAACAACTCCATTTGGCTCACTAACTTCACACACTATCAGGCTTCCAAGCAGCTCTCAAGGAAACTCAATTTTCACACTCTATGCTTAGTGCCCTTTGAGTGCATTATCTAGGAATGTACCTGGTAGAGCATCCCACACAAACGAATGCTCCACATGCGGGTTTCACATGCCACCAACTCCACATTCACAGGCAACTTCAGCGCCACAGCCGTTTTCAGATAGCCCTCAATGCAAAGGCTCTAGACGCAAATATTGGTGTGAGAGCTAATTCAATCAAGGAAACACTGCATGTTGGTGAAGGGCATATTGAAGAAGGATCAGCCGAGTGGTTCTTGTGGGAGAACAATTCCATTTGGCTCACTAACTTCACACACTATCAGGCTTCCAAGCAGCTCTCAAGGAAACTCAGTTTTCACACTCTATGCTTAGTGCCCTTTGAGTGCATTATCTAGGAATGAACCTGGTAGAGCATCCCACACAAACGAATGCTCCACATGCGGGTTTCACATGCCACCAACTCCACATTCACAGACAACTTCAGCGCCACAGCCGTTTTCAGATAGCCCTCAATGCAAAGGCTCTAGACGCAAATATTGGTGTGAGAGCTAACTCAATCAAGGAAACACTGCATGTTGGTGAAGGGCATATTGAAGAAGGATCAGCCGAGTGGTTCTTGTGGGAGAACAACTCCATTTGGCTCACTAACTTCACACACCATCAGGCTTCCAAGCAGCTCTCAAGGAAACTCAGTTTTCACACTCTATGCTTAGTGCCCTATGAGTGCCTAGGACTGAATTGAAGCTTGGAGAGCATCCCACATAAACGAATGCTCCACATGCGGGTTTCACATGCCACCAACTCCACATTCACAGGCAACTTCAGCGCCACAGCCGTTTTCAGATAGCCCTCAATGCAAAGGTTTTAGACGCAAATATTGGTGTGAGAGCTAATTCAATCAAGGAAACACTGCATGTTGGTGAATGGCATATTGAAGAAGGATCAGCCGAGTGGTTCTTGTGGGAGAACAACTCCATTTGGCTCACTAACTTCACACACCATCAGGCTTCCAAGCAGCTCTCAAGGAAACTCAGTTTTCACAATCTATGCTTAGTGCTCTTTGTGTGCCTAGGACTGAAATGAAGCTTGGTCAGCATCCAACACAAGCGAATGCTCCACATGCGGGTTTCACATGCCACCAACTCCACATTCACAGGCAACTTCAGCGCCACAGCCGTTTTCAGATAGCCCTCAATGCAAAGGCTCTAGACGCAAATATTGGTGTGAGAGCTAATTCAATCAAGGAAACACTGCATGTTGGTGAAGGGCATATTGAAGAAGGATCAGCCGAGTGGTTCTTGTGGGAGAACAACTCCATTTGGCTCACTAACTTCACACACCATCAGGCTTCCAAGCAGCTCTCAAGGAAACTCAGTTTTCACACTCTATGCTTAGTGCCCTTTGAGTGCCTAGGACTGAATTGAAGCTTGGAGAGCATCCCACACAAGCGAATGCTCCACATGCGGGTTTCACATGCCACCAACTCCACATTCACAGGCAACTTCAGCGCCACAGCCGTTTTCAGATAGCCCTCAATGCAAAGGCTCTAGACGCAAATATTGGTGTGAGAGCTAATTCAATCAAGGAAACACTGCATGTTGGTGAAGGGCATATTGAAGAAGGATCAGCCGAGTGGTTCTTGTGGGAGAACAATTCCATTTGGCTCACTAACTTCACACACTATCAGGCTTCCAAGCAGCTCTCAAGGAAACTCAGTTTTCACACTCTATGCTTAGTGCCCTTTGAGTGCATTATCTAGGAATGAACCTGGTAGAGCATCCCACACAAACGAATGCTCCACATGCGGGTTTCACATGCCACCAACTCCACATTCACAGACAACTTCAGCGCTACAGCCGTTTTCAGATAGCCCTCAATGCAAAGGCTCTAGACGCAAATATTGGTGTGAGAGCTAATTCAATCAAGGAAACACTGCATGTTGGTGAAGGGCATATTGAAGAAGGATCAGCCGAGTGGTTCTTGTGGGAGAACAACTCCATTTGGCTCACTAACTTCACACACCATCAGGCTTCCAAGCAGCTCTCAAGGAAACTCAGCTTTCACACTCTATGCTTAGTGCCCTATGAGTGCCTAGGACTGAATTGAAGCTTGGAGAGCATCCCACATAAACGAATGCTCCACATGCGGGTTTCACATGCCACCAACTCCACATTCACAGGCAACTTCAGCGCCACAGCCGTTTTCAGATAGCCCTCAATGCAAAGGTTTTAGACGCAAATATTGGTGTGAGAGCTAATTCAATCAAGGAAACACTGCATGTTGGTGAATGGCATATTGAAGAAGGATCAGCCGAGTGGTTCTTGTGGGAGAACAACTCCATTTGGCTCACTAACTTCACACACCATCAGGCTTCCAAGCAGCTCTCAAGGAAACTCAGTTTTCACAATCTATGCTTAGTGCTCTTTGTGTGCCTAGGACTGAAATGAAGCTTGGTCAGCATCCAACACAAGCGAATGCTCCACATGCGGGTTTCACATGCCACCAACTCCACATTCACAGGCAACTTCAGCGCCACAGCCGTTTTCAGATAGCCCTCAATGCAAAGGCTCTAGACGCAAATATTGGTGTGAGAGCTAATTCAATCAAGGAAACACTGCATGTTGGTGAAGGGCATATTGAAGAAGGATCAGCCGAGTGGTTCTTGTGGGAGAACAACTCCATTTGGCTCACTAACTTCACACACCATCAGGCTTCCAAGCAGCTCTCAAGGAAACTCAGTTTTCACACTCTATGCTTAGTGCCCTTTGAGTGCCTAGGACTGAATTGAAGCTTGGAGAGCATCCCACACAAGCGAATGCTCCACATGCGGGTTTCACATGCCACCAACTCCACATTCACAGGCAACTTCAGCGCCACAGCCGTTTTCAGATAGCCCTCAATGCAAAGGCTCTAGACGCAAATATTGGTGTGAGAGCTAATTCAATCAAGGAAACACTGCATGTTGGTGAAGGGCATATTGAAGAAGGATCAGCCGAGTGGTTCTTGTGGGAGAACAATTCCATTTGGCTCACTAACTTCACACACTATCAGGCTTCCAAGCAGCTCTCAAGGAAACTCAGTTTTCACACTCTATGCTTAGTGCCCTTTGAGTGCATTATCTAGGAATGAACCTGGTAGAGCATCCCACACAAACGAATGCTCCACATGCGGGTTTCACATGCCACCAACTCCACATTCACAGACAACTTCAGCGCCACAGCCGTTTTCAGATAGCCCTCAATGCAAAGGCTCTAGACGCAAATATTGGTGTGAGAGCTAATTCAATCAAGGAAACACTGCATGTTGGTGAAGGGCATATTGAAGAAGGATCAGCCGAGTGGTTCTTGTGGGAGAACAACTCCATTTGGCTCACTAACTTCACACACCATCAGGCTTCCAAGCAGCTCTCAAGGAAACTCAGCTTTCACACTCTATGCTTAGTGCCCTATGAGTGCCTAGGACTGAATTGAAGCTTGGAGAGCATCCCACATAAACGAATGCTACACATGCGGGTTTCACATGCCACCAACTCCACATTCACAGGCAACTTCAGCGCCACAGCCGTTTTCAGATAGCCCTCAATGCAAAGGTTTTAGACGCAAATATTGGTGTGAGAGCTAATTCAATCAAGGAAACACTGCATGTTGGTGAAGGGCATATTGAAGAAGGATCAGCCGAGTGGTTCTTGTGGGAGAACAACTCCATTTGGCTCACTAACTTCACACACCATCAGGCTTCCAAGCAGCTCTCAAGGAAACTCAGTTTTCACAATCTATGCTTAGTGCTCTTTGTGTGCCTAGGACTGAAATGAAGCTTGGTCAGCATCCAACACAAGCGAATGCTCCACATGCGGGTTTCACATGCCACCAACTCCACATTCACAGGCAACTTCAGCGCCACAGCCGTTTTCAGATAGCCCTCAATGCAAAGGCTCTAGACGCAAATATTGGTGTGAGAGCTAATTCAATCAAGGAAACACTGCATGTTGGTGAAGGGCATATTGAAGAAGGATCAGCCGAGTGGTTCTTGTGGGAGAACAACTCCATTTGGCTCACTAACTTCACACACCATCAGGCTTCCAAGCAGCTCTCAAGGAAACTCAGTTTTCACACTCTATGCTTAGTGCCCTTTGAGTGCCTAGGACTGAATTGAAGCTTGGAGAGCATCCCACACAAGCGAATGCTCCACATGCGGGTTTCACATGCCACCAACTCCACATTCACAGGCAACTTCAGCGCCACAGCCGTTTTCAGATAGCCCTCAATGCAAAGGCTCTAGACGCAAATATTGGTGTGAGAGCTAATTCAATCAAGGAAACACTGCATGTTGGTGAAGGGCATATTGAAGAAGGATCAGCCGAGTGGTTCTTGTGGGAGAACAACTCCATTTGGCTCACTAACTTCACACACTATCAGGCTTCCAAGCAGCTCTCAAGGAAACTCAGTTTTCACACTCTATGCTTAGCGCCCTTTGAGTGCATTATCTAGGAATGGACCTGGTAGAGCATCCCACACAAACGAATGCTCCACATGCGGGTTTCACATGCCACCAACTCCACATTCACAGACAACTTCAGCGCTACAGCCGTTTTCAGATAGCCCTCAATGCAAAGGCTCTAGACGCAAATATTGGTGTGAGAGCTAATTCAATCAAGGAAACACTGCATGTTGGTGAAGGGCATATTGAAGAAGGATCAGCCGAGTGGTTCTTGTGGGAGAACAACTCCATTTGGCTCACTAACTTCACACACCATCAGGCTTCCAAGCAGCTCTCAAGGAAACTCAGCTTTCACACTCTATGCTTAGTGCTCTTTGTGTGCCTAGGACTGAAATGAAGCTTGGTCAGCATCCCACACAAACGAATGCTCCACATGCGGGTTTCACATGCCACCAACTCCACATTCACAGGCAACTTCAGCGCCACAGCCGTTTTCAGATAGCCCTCAATGCAAAGGCTCTAGACGCAAATATTGGTGTGAGAGCTAATTCAATCAAGGAAACACTGCATGTTGGTGAAGGGCATATTGAAGAAGGATCAGCCGAGTGGTTCTTGTGGGAGAACAACTCCATTTGGCTCACTAACTTCACACACCATCAGGCTTCCAAGCAGCTCTCAAGGAAACTCAGTTTTCACACTCTATTCTTAGTGCCCTATGAGTGCCTAGGACTGAATTGAAGCATGGAGAGCATCCCACACAAACGAATGCTCCACATGCGGGTTTCACATGCCACCAACTCCACATTCACAGGCAACTTCAGCGCCACAGCCGTTCTCAGATAGCCCTCAATGCAAAGGCTCTAGACGCAAATATTGTTGTGAGAGCTAATTCAATCAAGGAAACACTGCATGTTGGTGAAGGGCATATTGAAGAAGGATCAGCCGAGTGGTTCTTGTGGGAGAACAACTCCATTTGGCTCACTAACTTCACACACCATCAGGCTTCCAAGCAGCTCTCAAGGAAACTCAGTTTTCACACTCTATGCTTAGCGCTCTTTGTGTGCCTAGGACTGAAATGAAGCTTGGAGAGCATCCCACACAAACGAATGCTCCACATGCGGGTTTCACATGCCACCAACTCCACATTCACAGGCAACTTCAGCGCCACAGCCGTTTTCAGATAGCCCTCAATGCAAAGGCTCTAGATGCAAATATTGGTGTGAGAGCTAATTCAATCAAGGAAACACTGCATGTTGGTGAAGGGCATATTGAAGAAGGATCGGCCGAGTGGTTCTTGGGGGAGAACAACTCCATTTGGCTCACTAACTTCACACACCATCAGGCTTCCAAGCAGCTCTCAAAGAAACTCAGTTTTCACACTCTATTCTTAGTGCTCTATGAGTGCCTAGGACTGAAATGAAGCTTGGTCAGCATCCCACACAAACGAATGCTCCACATGCGGGTTTCACATGTCACCAACTCCACATTCACAGGCAACTTCAGCGCCACAGCCGTTTTCACATAGCCCTCAATGCAAAGGCTCTAGACGCAAATATTGGTGTGAGAGCTAATTCAATCAAGGAAACACTGCATGTTGGTGAAGGGCATATTGAAGAAGGATCAGCCGAGTGGTTCTTGTGGGAGAACAACTCCATTTGGCTCACTAACTTCACACACCATCAGGCTTCCAAGCAGCTCTCAAGGAAACTCAGTTTTCACACTCTATGCTTAGTGCCCTTTGAGTGCATTATCTAGGAATGAAGCTGGTAGAGCATCCCACACAAACGAATGCTCCACATGCGGGTTTCACATGCCACCAACTCCACATTCACAGGCAACTTCAGCGCCACAGCCGTTTTCAGATAGCCCTCAATGCAAAGGCTCTAGACGCAAATATTGGTGTGAGAGCTAATTCAATCAAGGAAACACTGCATGTTGGTGAAGGGCATATTGAAGAAGGATCAGCCGAGTGGTTCTTGTGGGAGAACAACTCCATTTGGCTCACTAACTTCACACACCATCAGGCTTCCAAGCAGCTCTCAAGGAAACTCAGTTTTCACACTCTATGCTTAGTGCTCTTTGTGTGCCTAGGACTTAAAAGAAGCTTGGTCAGCATCCCACACAAACGAATGCTCCACATGCGGGTTTCACATGCCACCAACTCCACATTCACAGGCAACTTCAGCGCCACAGCCGTTTTCAGATAGCCCTCAATGCAAAGGCTCTAGACGCAAATATTGGTGTGAGAGCTAATTCAATCAAGGAAACACTGCATGTTGGTGAAGGGCATATTGAAGAAGGATCAGCCGAGTGGTTCTTGTGGGAGAACAACTCCATTTGGCTCACTAACTTCACACACCATCAGGCTTCCAAGCAGCTCTCAAGGAAACTCAGTTTTCACACTCTATGCTTAGTGCCCTTTGAGTGCATTATCTAGGAATGAACCTGGTAGAGCATCCCACACAAACGAATGCTCCACATGCGGGTTTCACATGCCACCAACTCCACATTCACAGGCAACTTCAGCGCCACAGCCGTTTTCAGATAGCCCTCAATGCAAAGGCTCTAGACGCAAATATTGGTGTGAGAGCTAATTCAATCAAGGAAACACTGCATGTTGGTGAAGGGCATATTGAAGAAGGATCAGCTGAGTGGTTCTTGTGGGAGAACAACTCCATTTGGCTCACTAACTTCACACACCATCAGGCTTCCAAGCAGCTCTCAAGGAAACTCAGTTTTCACACTCTATGCTTAGTGCCCTATGAATGCCTAGGACTGAATTGAAGCTTGGAGAGCATCCCACATAAACGAATGCTCCACATGCGGGTTTCACATGCCACCAACTCCACATTCACAGGCAACTTCAGCGCCACAGCCGTTTTCAGATAGCCCTCAATGCAAAGGCTCTAGACGCAAATATTGGTGTGAGAGCTAATTCAATCAAGGACACACTGCATGTTGGTGAAGGGCATATTGAAGAAGGATCAGCCGAGTGGTTCTTGTGGGAGAACAACTCCATTTGGCTCACTAACTTCACACACCATCAGGCTTCCAAGCAGCTCTCAAGGAAACTCAGTTTTCACACTCTATGCTTAGTGCCCTATGAGTGCCTAAGACTGAATTGAAACTTGGAGAGCATCCCACACAAACGAATGCTCCACATGCGGGTTTCACATGCCACCAACTCCACATTCACAGGCAACTTCAGCGCCACAGCCGTTTTCAGATAGCCCTCAATGCAAAGGCTCTAGACGCAAATATTGGTGTGAAAGCTAATTCAATCAAGGAAACACTGCATGTTGGTGAAGGGCATATTGAAGAAGGATCAGCCGAGTGGTTCTTGTGGGAGAACAACTCCATTTGGCTCACTAACTTCACACACCATCAGGCTTCCAAGCAGCTCTCAAGGAAACTCAGTTTTCACACTCTATGCTTAGTGCTCTTTGTGTGCCTAGGACTTAAAAGAAGCTTGGTCAGCATCCCACACAAGCGAATGCTCCACATGCGGGTTTCACATGCCACCAACTCCACATTCACAGGCAACTTCAGCGCCACAGCCGTTTTCAGATAGCCCTCAATGTAAAGGCTCTAGACGCAAATATTGGTGTGAGAGCTAATTCAATCAAGGAAACACTGCATGTTGGTGAAGGGCATATTGAAGAAGGATCAGCCGAGTGGTTCTTGTGGGAGAACAACTCCATTTGGCCCAGTAACTTCACACACCATCAGGCTTCCAAGCAGCTCTCAAGGAAACTCAGTTTTCACACTCTATGCTTAGTGCCCTATGAGTGCCTAGGACTGAATTGAAGCTTGGAGAGCATCCCACACAAACGAATGCTCCACATGCGGGTTTCACATGCCACCAACTCCACATTCACAGGCAACTTCAGCGCCACAGCCGTTTTCAGATAGCCCTCAATGCAAAGGCTCTAGACGCAAATATTGGTGTGAGAGCTAATTCAATCAAGGAAACACTGCATGTTGGTGAAGGGCATATTGAAGAAGGATCAGCCGAGTGGTTCTTGTGGGAGAACAACTCCATTTGGCTCACTAACTTCACACACCATCAGGCTTCCAAGCAGCTCTCAAGGAAACTCAGTTTTCACACTCTATTCTTAGTGCCCTATGAGTGCCTAGGACTGAATTGAAGCTTGGAGAGCATCC
Organism: Ochotona princeps; assembly: GCF_030435755.1. Lineage (NCBI taxonomy): Eukaryota > Metazoa > Chordata > Mammalia > Lagomorpha > Ochotonidae > Ochotona > Ochotona princeps. The sequence continues at coordinate 4,223 of NW_026699883.1, read as the reverse complement.
CACACAAACGAATGCTCCACATGCGGGTTTCACATGCCACCAACTCCACATTCACAGGCAACTTCAGCGCCACAGCCGTTCTCAGATAGCCCTCAATGCAAAGGCTCTAGACGCAAATATTGTTGTGAGAGCTAATTCAATCAAGGAAACACTGCATGTTGGTGAAGGGCATATTGAAGAAGGATCAGCCGAGTGGTTCTTGTGGGAGAACAACTCCATTTGGCTCACTAACTTCACACACCATCAGGCTTCCAAGCAGCTCTCAAGGAAACTCAGTTTTCACACTCTATGCTTAGTGCTCTTTGTGTGCCTAGGACTTAAAAGAAGCTTGGTCAGCATCCCACACAAACGAATGCTCCACATGCGGGTTTCACATGCCACCAACTCCACATTCACAGGCAACTTCAGCGCCACAGCCGTTCTCAGATAGCCCTCAATGCAAAGGCTCTAGACGCAAATATTGGTGTGAGAGCTAATTCAATCAAGGAAACACTGCATGTTGGTGAAGGGCATATTGAAGAAGGATCAGCCGAGTGGTTCTTGTGGGAGAACAACTCCATTTGGCTCACTAACTTCACACACCATCAGGCTTCCAAGCAGCTCTCAAGGAAACTCAGTTTTCACACTCTATGCTTAGTGCTCTTTGTGTGCCTAGGACTGAAATGAACCTGGTAGAGCATCCCACACAAACGAATGCTCCACATGCGGGTTTCACATGCCACCAACTCCACATTCACAGGCAACTTCAGCGCCACAGCCGTTTTCAGATAGCCCTCAATGCAAAGGCTCTAGACGCAAATATTGGTGTGAGAGCTAATTCAATCAAGGAAACACTGCATGTTGGTGAAGGGCATATTGAAGAAGGATCAGCCGAGTGGTTCTTGTGGGAGAACAACTCCATTTGGCTCACTAACTTCACACACCATCAGGCTTCCAAGCAGCTCTCAAGGAAACTCAGTTTTCACACTCTATGCTTAGTGCCCTATGAGTCCCTAGGACTGAATTGAATCTTGGAGAGCATCCCACACAAATGAATGCTCCACATGCGGGTTTCATATGCCACCAACTCCACATTCACAGGCAACTTCAGCGCCACAGCCGTTTTCACATAGCCCTCAATGCAAAGGCTCTAGACGCAAATATTGGTGTGAGAGCTAATTCAATCAAGGAAACACTGCATGTTGGTGAAGGGCATATTGAAGAAGGTTCAGTCGAGTGGTTCTTGTGGGAGAACAACTCCATTTGGCTCACTAACTTCACACACCATCAGGCTTCCAAGCAGCTCTCAAGGAAACTCAGTTTTCACACTCTATGCTTAGTGCTCTTTGTGTGCCTAGGACTGAAATGAAGCTTGGTCAGCATCCCACACAAACGAATGCTCCACATGCGGGTTTCACATGCCACCAACTCCACATTCACAGGCAACTTCAGCGCCACAGCCGTTTTCAAATAGCCCTCAATGCAAAGGCTCTAGACGCAAATATTGGTGTGAGAGCTAATTCAATCAAGGAAACACTGCATGTTGGTGAAGGGCATATTGAAGAAGGATCAGCCGAGTGGTTCTTGTGGGAGAACAACTCCATTTGGCTCACTAACTTCACACACCATCAGGCTTCCAAGCAGCTCTCAAGGAAACTCAGTTTTCACACTCTATGCTTAGTGCCCTTTGAGTGCATTATCTAGAAATGAACCTGGTAGAGCATCCCACACAAACGAATGCTCCACATGCGGGTTTCACATGCCACCAACTCCACATTCACAGGCAACTTCAGCGCCACAGCCGTTTTCAGATAGCCCTCAATGCAAAGGCTCTACACGCAAATATTAGTGTGAGAGCTAATTCAATCAAGGAAACACTGCATGTTGGTGAAGGGCATATTGAAGAAGGATCAGCCGAGTGGTTCTTGTGGGAGAACAACTCCATTTGGCTCACTAACTTCACACACCATCAGGCTTCCAAGCAGCTCTCAAGGAAACTCAGTTTTCACACTCTATGCTTAGTGCTCTTTGTGTGCCTAGGACTTAAAAGAAGCTTGGTCAGCATCCCACACAAGCGAATGCTCCACATGCGGGTTTCACATGCCACCAACTCCACATTCACAGGCAACTTCAGCGCCACAGCCGTTTTCAGATAGCCCTCAATGTAAAGGCTCTAGACGCAAATATTGGTGTGAGAGCTAATTCAATCAAGGAAACACTGCATGTTGGTGAAGGGCATATTGAAGAAGGATCAGCCGAGTGGTTCTTGTGGGAGAACAACTCCATTTGGCCCAGTAACTTCACACACCATCAGGCTTCCAAGCAGCTCTCAAGGAAACTCAGTTTTCACACTCTATGCTTAGTGCCCTATGAGTGCCTAGGACTGAATTGAAGCTTGGAGAGCATCCCACACAAACGAATGCTCCACATGCGGGTTTCACATGCCACCAACTCCACATTCACAGGCAACTTCAGCGCCACAGCCGTTTTCAGATAGCCCTCAATGCAAAGGCTCTAGACGCAAATATTGGTGTGAGAGCTAATTCAATCAAGGAAACACTGCATGTTGGTGAAGGGCATATTGAAGAAGGATCAGCCGAGTGGTTCTTGTGGGAGAACAACTCCATTTGGCTCACTAACTTCACACACCATCAGGCTTCCAAGCAGCTCTCAAGGAAACTCAGTTTTCACACTCTATTCTTAGTGCCCTATGAGTGCCTAGGACTGATTGAAGCTTGGAGAGCATCCCACACAAACGAATGCTCCACATGCGGGTTTCACATGCCACCAACTCCACATTCACAGGCAACTTCAGCGCCACAGCCGTTCTCAGATAGCCCTCAATGCAAAGGCTCTAGACGCAAATATTGTTGTGAGAGCTAATTCAATCAAGGAAACACTGCATGTGGTGAAGGGCATATTGAAGAAGGATCAGCCGAGTGGTTCTTGTGGGAGAACAACTCCATTTGGCTCACTAACTTCACACACCATCAGGCTTCCAAGCAGCTCTCAAGGAAACTCAGTTTTCACACTCTATGCTTAGTGCCCTTTGAGTGCATTATCTAGGAATGAACCTGGTAGAGCATCCCACACAAACGAATGCTCCACATGCGGGTTTTCACATGCCACCAACTCCACATTCACAGGCAACTTCAGCGCCACAGCCGTTTTCAGATAGCCCTCAATGCAAAGGCTCTAGACGCAAATATTGGTGTGAGAGCTAATTCAATCAAGGAAACACTGCATGTTGGTGAAGGGCATATTGAAGAAGGATCAGCCGAGTGGTTCTTGTGGGAGAACAATTCCATTGGCTCACTAACTTCACACACTATCAGGCTTCCAAGCAGCTCTCAAGGAAACTCAGTTTTCACACTCTATGCTTAGTGCCCTTTGAGTGCATTATCTAGGAATGAACCTGGTAGAGCATCCACACAAACGAATGCTCCACATGCGGGTTTCACATGCCACCAACTCCACATTCACAGACAACTTCAGCGCTACAGCCGTTTTCAGATAGCCCTCAATGCAAAGGCTCTAGACGCAAATATTGGTGTGAGAGCTAATTCAATCAAGGAAACACTGCATGTTGGTGAAGGGCATATTGAAGAAGGATCAGCCGAGTGGTTCTTGTGGGAGAACAACTCCATTTGGCTCACTAACTTCACACATCATCGGGCTTTCAAGCAGCTCTCAAGGAAACTCAGTTTTCACACTCTATGCTTAGCGCTCTTTGTGTGCCTAGGACTGAAATGAAGCTTGGAGAGCATCCACACAAACGAATGCTCCACATGCGGGTTTCACATGCCACCACTCCACATTCACAGGCAACTTCAGCGCCACAGCCGTTTTCAGATAGCCCTCAATGCAAAGGCTCTAGATGCAAATATTGGTGTGAGAGCTAATTCAATCAAGGAAACACTGCATGTTGGTGAAGGGCATATTGAAGAAGGATCGGCCGAGTGGTTCTTGGGGAGAACAACTCCATTTGGCTCACTAACTTCACACACCATCAGGCTTCCAAGCAGCTCTCAAAGAAACTCAGTTTTCAAACTCTATTCTTAGTGCTCTATGAGTGCCTAGGACTGAAATGAAGCTTGGTCAGCATCCCACACAAACGAATGTTCCACATGCGGGTTTCACATGTCACCAACTCCACATTCACAGGCAACTTCAGCGCCACAGCCATTTTCACATAGCCCTCAATGCAAAGGCTCTAGACGCAAATATTGGTGTGAGAGCTAATA
>NW_026699882.1:0-30997 GCF_030435755.1 Ochotona princeps | reverse complement strand
CCATTTAGGGTCATGCCTAGCTGCCGGCTTGGTTGCCCCCGCAAGTAAGGCACCATTCACTGAGATTCTGCTAGTGCTCTACCTCGGCGCAACCACCTACCGCTCGTTATGACGGAATCGCGCAGCCTACGTGATAGAACTGGCTGGAGTGCATCCGCGTATGCGTAACCACCTACTTTGATAGTATCTTGGTATGCATGGGGGGATTTTGCTTCAGTCATACCATAGCGTCCTTCATTCGCTTTGTTCAAGTTGGAAACATGTTAAAGAACTTTCACTGTGGCCCCGGTTTTTAATCGTCTCCTCTACTTGAGCTGCGCTGGCCTCCAGTGCTGCACCCTACCGGCCTTTCCTTTTTCAGCAGAATCCCTCCCTGGAAAAGTGGTAAAGGGAGCACGATGGGCCTTCACCGCAACGGTGGAGGCAGTGCGTAAGCGCGGAAGTGGACGCACATGAATCCGCGACCTCTCACGCGGGGCCGGGTCCCCCGTATGTCAAGTCGGGGCTGAACTAGCCCGTGAGGAAGGGCAGCACTAAGCTGGTCTTGCGACCATATTCTAGCATTGCCCCGAACCCCTACACTCTAAGCCGTGCCTGCTCAACCCTAAGACGTGAAGCCCCTAACACTAAACTTCTAAACCTGAACCCTAAGAACCCTAAACCCTACACAGTGCTGCCCCGCAGCGACCACCTGGTCCAGCGCCAGTTCGAAGAAGCTGTGTCGCTGTCGCTGCTCGTTCCAGGGTCGTGCGCCCCGCCCCGCTGGAGACTGGGGCTCACCGCCGAATGTGGCGCTGCTCGCTCCATGGTGGCTGACCCGGCACACAGCGAGTTCTCAATCCATTGGCTTCTCACATGTTAAGCTTCAGAAGTTCACTCCCCACTTTGCAAAGTCTCAGCCCTGGTTTGCTTTGCTTTGCTGCAACTGTACCCCACCGAAACTCTGCGCTCAAGATCTGAAAACGATGACTCTGGCTGCGGCAACCTCTGCGGCACGCCGAAGCACTCGTCCCATACAGTAAGGTCTCGGCTTCGTTGACGCAAGCAGTCTGCACCTGAGCGCTGGCTGCACACTACAGCGAACGTCCTCGAGTGGCAACTCGGAGTAGCTATGTTTAGCGGTTTCGTTTACATCCTGTGTATGCGAACGAAATAAATCATGACCACGCTGCGTATAGGCAACTACGTGCTGCTTCATCCTGGAGAAGAAACAAGAGCCGGTTGCGGAGAAACGTTTGCTAGCATTCGTGCTTGCCGGCATTGCTGCCCTCGCTCGTAAAGAACCTATGCAAGCTGCCGCTGTTGTATGCGTGTAAGCGACGCAGTAGAAGTGCGGCAATTAATTCAACGTCTGTACAACGCCCTATACTGAGGTTCTGTGTGTTATGCATCACAACATTTCGCAGCCATCAGCACAGAATTGTGTCCAATCGCTTTGTTCTAATTGGAAGCGTGTAGGGGAGATTTCCGCTGTGGATCTTTTCCCTGTAAATGTGCGCCGGGCCCGTGGCGCTGCACCGCAGCGACCGCATGCTTTACAGCCGAAGCTTCATCCAAGGAAGTGATACCGGGGTCAAGACGTGCTCTGAGTGTAACACGAGAGGGCACATAAGAATACAAGTTGATGCGAATGCATCCGGACAGAAAAATTACACCCGGGTTTCACGAGTGCCGACACGTGATGTGGAGTTGTGGCTGGGAGAGTCCCTGGAAAAAGCGCTACTAACCAAAGAGGGCCGTCTGCTGCGCTCATTCGGTAGCAGAATTATTGATAACGCCTTGCACACCAGTTTCCGAGCCTGCCAAGAGCCCCAAGACCATAAAGGGCCCGCAGGTACGAATTGTGCAATTCAGGCTTGTGTACTCATTTAGAGAAAATGAGTACTGAAACAGGAAGTAGTAGCTTCACCGGGGCCCCCAGCGCAGACTGTGTTAGGTTCTGATGGACGAAGCCAGATTTCATTTTTAGCGAGTCAGTAGGTCACAAGACTCCACTTCTCTTGATGAGGATTTGTGCTCGAGAAAAGCATGTGGTCAACTGTATATATCGGCGAGCCGGGGGTGCATTCGGAAGCAGAAGGAGCCGGTAAGCACATGAAGGTTTAGGTCGCGCTCGCGTACCTCCGATTCAGCCGCATATTTCTCGTGAAGGTGCGGGCTGTCACCTCAGGGACATTGCATGTATCCCGCTAAGCATATCAGGCGAAAGTCGTTGGCCAGCGTAAATGCAACCGCTTTAGAACTCCGGTCGTAATGCCAGGACACTTTAAATCAGGCGTGAATGTCGCAAAGCTATGAGTGAGGTATGGTGGTGCGGCTTTCCCTTAGAAGGTTGAAGAGCCCCTGTGCCGTCTTCAGACGATGCGGGCGGTACTAAAGGGTGGAGACTACAAGACGTGACAGTCATCGCTTTTGACAGTAGAAAGCTTGACGATGGTAGTGGTCTCATGATGCGGGTGGTACCACAGGGTTGCGGTGACAGGATGCAGCAGTCATTGCATCGGACAGTACAAAGCTGGAAAAAGCTTGGTAGCCCCTATCGAAACAGCAGTAATATCACGTATTTCAGGAACAATTGAGTCCCCAGTGCAGCAGCGATATGGCACGAGAATCTGCAAGCCTTTAGGAGAGCTAGGTTAGTACCGCCTCCCAATGATCGTTGTCGAACGATCGACCTGAAAGTGTAGCTTGTCTTGACTAGACGTACATGCGGGTTTGTCCGACCAGTCTTCATCTTATCGTGGGGAAGTAATGCTTCCTAATATGTAGAACTCACATTGTCAGCATATGCAACACACAATCGCTTGATATCGTTGGTTGGGCAGCACACGTTGTGTGATACGCGACCTTGCGCAGCCGAGAGCACGATCAGGCACTTAGGCTAGACGTTTCCCCCGCACTCACAAAGGGCTCGTCTTGATATCAGACGTTAGGTAGAATTGAGGCCTGCTGGTCAGGGAAAACGTAAATGACTGCCGGATAACCTTATTTAGCGACAGTCTCCACCTGGCGTGGGTAGCGACAACGCATGCGCAAGGGCTTCTATACATCGAATACGAGCAATGCGTGATGGTGGCTGCGGTGACATATCCCCGGATCTTCCACAGAAGCTAAGCGTCGATGGAACTTTTCAGAGTTTCCAGAATTACCAATTACATGCCGGATATACCTGTGGCACACAGGCGGCTTGGCCTATCGATGAGCTGCAAGGGCTCAGACGATGGCACAGGACAGCACATTACAGGATATATTCCTTCGCAAGCTGGCTCACGAAACAATCGACAATTACCGCGGACTGCCTCACGACATCTCCAGAATACCACCAGAACGCACAGTCACCCAATGATCAGAAGGTTTTTCACCCTGCTACTAATGCCTCAGGCTTTTAAGAGCCCCAGTTGATGCATGCAAACTCTGCTTTGCTTTCTGACGCCAGCTGACGGTTGTGTTAGGACCGTGTGGCTGATGCATGGGAATACTCCGCACATCTAGCTCTAGACTAAGGCGTCTAGCGAGGTGTCTCCGAAGCCCAGACGGAAGCATACACCCGACGTGAAGACTACTCATTGGGGGATCTGAATTGCCCCACACACACCCTGCTGGTGACCCTTCGTCTCTAACTGTGGAGTCGTGCAGCCCCTGCGAACAACGCAGGGACTGCTGACAGCACAGAGCGTCGCCGGGGTGACTGCTTGTGGCGAGTCCCACGCTGCTAGGGGACGTCATTGCGAGCGGGCTTGAATTTTGTTGGCAACCAGGACCCCTTTTTCCCTTGGTAAAAAAGGAGAAGACAGGAAGTAGGCGGTCCACTACATCAGCCGCCGGTAAGAGCCCGCGGAGCTTGTGGTGAAGCATTATAAAAGGGAACTGCAAGAAGAAAGCGCATAGGACACACGTTGGGCCTGTGCGCAAGAAACTACCTCTCCGTGGACAGTGTCACTGGATGAGATCAACTTACCTCGCCGCAGTGTGCATGGCTTCGGGGCTGATGGAAGGCGAAACTGCAGTTTCCTTTGAGGTGCTTCGTGAAGCTTTCCAGGCTATTACATCAAAGTGTTCTGGCAATGATGGAACAAGATGAACGAGAGCGCTACTAAGCCGGGCACTAAGGAAATATGTGATTCGAGTCATCAGCGATCATTCAACACTCGGGTACTGATTGTGTGCATGCGTTGCTAGTGAGACGCCTACGCACAGTGCGAATCCCTGAGAAGGACCAGTTACATTAAAGTTGTATGCACGCTCATCTCAGCGAGGAGGGCGCGACTCCATGCACAGTGGGTTGGGCAGCGAGCGCGACGTTGCTTGTGGAAGACGGCAACACGAGTGAAAAAAGACACTCTAGTCCCTTTCAGTGTAATCCAGGTGAACCTTCAAAAGTGGAGTCGACGCCGTGGGTACGACAAGGCACGACTGCGGGCGTCATTTTGCTGCCTGGTAACTACCGATGGTAGCACCTGCCCTATGTCATAGAGGCAACGATCGCTGCAGGAGGGGGATGCGCTGTCGGTCAGAATCCCCAGCAGTCCACGCGCCTGCAGCACAGAAGCCATGGTGGAGCTAACAAGTACTTGGTGGCAACAAGTACTTCTTACGGCAAAAGAAGCGTATGAAGTCGACCGTATCACATGGTTTTCAAGGATGATGAGTGTATGGTGTCTGCGTCGATGTAGTAGTACGGAAGGTTTCCTGGAAATAATGACCGACAGCCTGGATATAATTATCCTGAACACGAATAGTATACATAAACTCTCATGTCAAATTGGCACCGTACAATCTATTCCGGACTATTCGTAGGCCGTGGTCGATTACGCCGAAAGCTTCTCCGCAAGCTATTAAACCAGGCACAGTCTATCTGTTCTCACGTGCAAGGCTGAACATACAGTAGAACTACGGAATACGTCCAGTTTCGCGAGGGCAGGTAGGAACTTGTGCTCGTGAAGCCTCTACGGAGAGATAGAGCTCTGCGAAGCAACGTAAATTAGATCAGACAAGATGGGAGAACAAGCGCAGCGTTTATATGAGACGCTTGGAACACTTGGGTCACCGAACGGACACATAGACACGCGTATGTGGAGGGTTCGGTCTGCGTGGTCGGATTGTTTGCATATACCGATCCACAGTGGCCGCAGAATCATGTGCACGGTCGGTCGTCAAGCCTGTAAGAAACTGACTGCAAGTTGCCACGGTGTAGTTTGCGCACTGGAGAAGGGATGCACCGACAATGTGGCAGCCATACACAGGGACCAAGTGGCGATGATAGTGGCGCTTCACACGCACGACGGATAGTACGGAACGCTATGACAGGCAGCGGGCGTGCACGACGTTACTTCGGCACTTGATGGAGGTGAGAAGAGGGACAAAGACGTCTTCTAGCTGCTCTCGAAAACAGCCTCTGCCCATATGTTCTGCTAAGGGGCTGGGGAGGGAAGGGTCACCCCCATTCACCTATGCACAACTCTGCACCACGACGTGCCAGCACTTCAGCGAAAGTGCAGGGCAACGGAGAGCCATTACGCGCTTCAGCTGAGGCTTCAAGGCAGTCTGCGAACTAAGAAACAAGAGTTAATATCTCGCATCCTTCTGACCGAACGCGCAAGACGTGTCCCCTCATCCCGTGTGCTGGAGATTTATCTACAACGGAGATGGTACTAACTGGAGGACAGCGTATCCATCGCATAGCATGAGGGGAATTACACTCATTCGCGGCGGAAGACATTTGTAGAGCCACAATTATTTGCTTCTTCTGATTTGCGCGTGCAGATCTGCTACGCACCACGTGCGGGTAGCAGGATGAAAGGTTTACGTCGTCGCTGAATTTAAAAACAAAATGAATCCTGAATAGTGATCTTTTTTCGCAGCCACAGCGGTCGATTCAAGCTGCCGTGCAAGGCGTACACCAAGACGAAACGAATCGCGGATGTGTCGAGGTCGAGGCTGGTGCATGCGGTCGTTGAGAAAATCGGGGGCCTCATGCTCCGACGTCGCAATAGCAGCAAAAGATCATCGCATGTCCACCAGTGTCCGGTGAATGCCACGGCGCAGAAAGCAGCGGCGTTCCTGGTATGTAGGCGGCACGAGATTGTGCGCACTTACTACGTACGCTTGCGCCGCGTGGGAGGGAGCGCCTTACGGGGTCCGCCAGTCCTTTGTCGCACTTCTGAGGGGTGCCTGAACACTGTGATGGAACGCGCGTGGGATGTTGCTAGAACGAAAACAAGGAAATGTATTTTCACTGAGTCTTGCTTCAATATTGAGAGACTGAAGGACTGGCGCGGAAGTAATGGAGTTTCCACAGATGACAGACTGGGGTTTGTAATGTCGCAGACGAGGGAGGTGAAGAATACGCTTGAACGCTCAGCAATCTTCAGTCTTCCAATGTAAAGGTGTGGTCCACCGCAGAATAGACGTTTTAAGGCGCATGGTGTGGGGAAGCACTTCTGCACTCTGTGCACGTATGTCACTCTCAACGCCACACGAGTAATCGAATCACATCACATTGTCACGATATATAACGGAGAGAGCGATTCGGGCCACTAGACATGTAGATTGGTACGGGGCGCTCCGTTTGTCGCACACGAGGTGGTAGTGAGGAAGCCAAAAGTCCTGCTAGAAGCTCAGGACTAGCGATATTGGGAGCCACAGTTCAGTGCTCATTCTCGTATCGAAGAACACCTCGGTGCCTCGTCAGCATATGCTGCAGTTGCAGGAGTACACAAACCAGCCGCAATCGAGAACTAGGTTGTTGTTCGAAGAGTTCATTCTGCAAACGTTACGAGAATAGGCGGACTGCTGGAAAGTTCACCTTCATAGAGGTTGAATGGAGCGGTCGCATTTTTGAAGGGAGAGGTGACTTTGAGGCATAAGATTAAAAAGCCGACAGACGGTTTGGTGGGCTGACTGCGTCGAGACACTTCGTCTGTTGAGCACTTTAAGTCATCAAAACTCTCGATGCTCAATGAGATACGGAACGCTTCCTCCTTTTGTCCGAGCTTACATACCGCTGTTTTGCGTCCCTCCAAAGCAGGCTTCTACAACGCAGCCACACTCCCCATTCTGTAATCCACCACACCGCAGTCACCCGTGCACCTGCAATCTGCACAAGCGCGACCTCTGACATCACAAAAAAATATCGTGGTCGTTGTAGCGGCTGTTTGCGCCACTCGCCGTGCTACAAGGTCTTCACAGAATGAACGTTCCTTGTTTCGTCACTACCGATCGACGTAAGCTCGTTAAGCAGTATGTTCTGCCTGTCGGGCGAAACATGCCAGCGCGGAATCAACCACTCGATCACGTAGAGCAACATGCTACTATAGCGCGTCCTCGTAAGCTTGGCGATAGTATAAAAGTTACACAAAATCAGAATGAGTTTTCAGTCATCAGAGTACCCTCTAAACAAGCATGATGCGCAAGATCTAGGCGCAGAACAGGATGCCTTCTATCTGGTGTCGCGAGAATGAGGAGCACTGTCGCTGCGGCTCACTATGTCCCACAGACATCGAAGGAGCAGAGTCCGTACCGCCGTACACGTTGCATATTAGTGGGTGGACTGCTACAGGGCAGAATGTGCGCACGTAATGTCAGACAGCTTTCACTTTTCCAGGACGTGCTCAAGGCTGCCGTGGGGCTGCATAACAATTTGTGCGCGCTATTGTATATTACGTCTTCACAACGCAGTGGATCAGCTCACTTTGGTGTACGCAGATGCACGACTGCAAAAACAGTGTGCGTTATGATTCCCCTGTGCCTTTCCTTGACGGAGCAGCACAACCGCACATGAAAAGGATCAAGATGCCGTATGAGAAGGGACGAACGCAAGTGTAGTGGCGACGACGATGAAACACTGGTTAGCACATGCTCGCGCTCCATCACATTAACCTTGATCAGTCACAGAAATCACGTTGCGGGGCTGACATAGTGTACCCGTTCTGAATGCTTATTGCAAATAAAGGAAATGATGATTTCCTACTACAAAAATGTGTTTGACGGTAGCAAAAGGAAAATTCCGGCAAGCCACATGAGGTAGCGGGCCGCTTCTGTGCCTGATAAAGATGTCTCTAGGCGCGTTTCTGGCTGTCATCTGCTCTTTGAGCAGACCTTGAAGCAGAATGACTGAATGGTGTGCCTGCTGGTGCCATCGCGCGCTGTACTCCATGCGGCCACTTGCCCGAAAGCTGGTCTCAGAGCGAGAGTAATCTTTGATGTTATCTCCGTGATCTTCTAAGAGCCTTTAGCCAACAGCCTCTGCGGAGAGGTTATTTGGGTGGATTCCACGAGGGTCGATTTTTTCCTTGCAAGGAGTTGTTGCATCTTCACACATTGAAATAGGACCCACCACCCTAGTCTCAGGCTGGAGGCGCGCTAGAACAAATCCCATGTGGCCGGTCATGAGAATGACCTTCAGCATAGAACAACATATGGCCAGTCTTCGCGCCACCATAAACGTGGCAAACCAAGAACTGTGTAAATTAGGGTGTAAAAACGCAATATGCACTGTGATACGAAGCATCTGCCGCTGAGCAGCGTCCTATCGGAGTGATTTTCGATACGGAAGAGCCTGTGTGAGTTTAATGAGTCTTGCACAAGGGCGCCGTAGGAAGGCCGCGGACGCCTACGTGGAAATTCGAGCTGGTTCAGACCGGACACAAGTCCTCAATGCTTCTCAAACAGCTCTGGTTTACGAGTGAATGAAAAAGTTCCGTCCAGTAGGATCTCATGCTTGCTATCTGGCGCGTAGTGACTGAGCGCTAAGACAGTAAGGACTGTCAGCCGCGTTGCCGGTTGACCAGAGGGCACCAATACAAGGGAAATACAGTAGCGTACTCACACGACGACGTCTGCGCAATGCAAGTTCTTAGATTTGCTGAAGCGTGCTCTGAAGCTGTGCGGAGACGCATTATTGACGTTGAGCAAGCGTTCACGATGCTGATGTGTGCTGTGCCGGCGAGAGGAGGCTTTCCACAAAGTGCCGGTCCTCTACTTGATCACTCAGACGCTGAGCACGGGGGAGCTGCGCGCCTGATATCTCAGGAACGTGTAATCATTTCTATGTGGGGCCGAAAATGTTTTCCATGCGGAGGAAAGTTGGGGCTAGACGCTTTGTCTGGGGACTGCAGGTTTTCGGGCGTGGTACGCTATGCATACTGAATTAGGTTATAGAAGGGTAAGGCGAACGGCTTCTCGGCACTTCTGCTCCTGGGCGGTTGCACTTTTTCCTCGTAAGTAGAACACAAATGAGGTATAAAACGACTGTTGCGCCAGCAAAGCAACGACTCATTTGTAGCTCGAGACAGAAGCACATAGTGAGCGTGCAATATCTCAGATTCACACTTGTACTTGCAATTAACACAAGCAAACCTATCGTGATCCGAGGAAGCCTCCTTGATACTTTGAAGCATGGATGACACATGGTCTCTAGTGGATATGCTATCGAGCAATTGCATATGACAACGTGACATCGCCCATCGCTCAAAAGCGGCAGAGGAGCTCCGGCGAAATGTTAGTACGAAACGCAATTAGACTGATGCAGAGGGACGCGGGCAACAAGGGACATGCAGAGATAACATAGGGTAACGGCAGTGACGACGCAAGCAGCGCAGGGCGCAAAGGATTCATCAGAGCTATGGGGTAGGCTATAGATCGAGCCGGGGTGCAGCGGATGTACGCTATAACGCAGTGGGTGTGCAGCATACGAGGGGCGACTGATAATATAGAATGCGTTTCCTTCTGGAGCGCCTTTAAAGAGTGCCTTTCTGCCTCGCTGAACCAACCACCCGCCGTCTACTCTGTCAAAGTTAGTCTGAAGTCTTCTCTGGGTGGCGGTCACTTGTGAACCTCTCTTAGACGTCGTCAAAATGGGGACATGAGAAACGTTGTGGCGCTGTAGCAAAACAATGACGCTTTTGACACTAGATAACCACTCATTCTTGGAGAGTCGCAGGCTGAGGCGGCATAGGCAGATTCGGGGCACTAGCATTATGATGGTTCGCAGTGTTTGTGCTGAACATCGTACAACTCATGCAGGAATCTCGGCGTGGGTAAACAGGCAGAGTTGCTCTTTGTGGCAGAGAAAGCTTCCACTGTCAGAGCACTGGCAGCTACGTGAACACGTGACTGTTCTGGGGACATGGACACAACTCACGACAAAGGGTGGCGACTCCGCACCCCTTTGGCGTGATTTTGCTTCTCGTCTGGCTGAAACTCTATTCATATTGGGGTGCAGCACAGAGTAAGTTTCCAGAAGAGCAACAGGGAGTGCTATCGGTGCGCCGAGCTCCCCCTTCGTACCGCGGAGCAAGTGGGGACTTACAAAGGACCTGATCTGCAAGGATGTGAAGTAAAAGGAGCAAACGGCTGATGAATACGAGGATTAGAGCGTCGTACAGAAGAGAAGCCATTGGAATCGGCGCTTGTGTCCGCAATGTCATTGCAAGCAGAGGCCCTTCTGAGGAACCCAGCGCAACATCCGCAATGAGGATCGCGGAGCGCACGGCAACATTACTTTTCTTCCCGCTTCCCTTGCATTTCAGATATGGTCTATTCTAAGCAGGAAACTCACCGGTGTCGCCTATCGGCTTTGATAAACTGCTTCTCCCTGTTTCTCCCAAGAGCACCGGATGTGTCCCTTACTTATCAAAGAAACTGCAGCAGCGATTGTAACTAGTGAAGGCGATACCCCGTAGAGAGGCATCAATGCGGCATTGTCTCGCACTGGCTGTCGAGCTCTATCGCATACACACCTGAGAGCACACAACACTCTAGCTACGCAAGCGTAATCTGCTGCTTGTCTGAAAGGCAGTCTTCTGGAAATCGGCCGATATGCTTTAGAGACCATTCCACGAAAAATGCCGACCACCCTCACGAAGCAGGCACTGCTCCCGTACTTCGAAACCAGACAATGCTGTAATCGGTGCTTCTCTAGAAGCCGCGCGTTACGTTATGCTATATTCAAGCGAATTGTTCTGTGTGTCAGCTACTTCCACCCTATGTAAACTTGACGGATCAGCTCCCTTCAGTCGCGCCAAGCACCAGCATAGGCGTGCAAGTCTGACAGAAAGAGCAGAAGCATGAGGAATGAAAACAATGCAGCTGCAATTGCAACCGGTACAAACACTTCCTTGCCTGCGTCACGGAAGGAACAATGCAGTGCGCTTTACCTGTAGCCGTAGTCGTGTCACGGGCGAAAGATGCGAAATATATACTGCAGGGACACATGCCGTTCCTCTGGCGCTTTTTACTGTGAAGGCAAAGAGCCACTTGTGAAAGACGTATACACTCTAGAAGGCAGGATGCTGGGGAGTCTGCAAGCAGATGGATTTTATTTCGTGGGGCAGAACGGTCGCAGTGCCTAATGCACGCATGAAAAAAACGAAACGTGCCCGATTTCTTCCTGAACTGCTTGGGCCTGCTAATAATCTACAGAACAATCGGCAACCTCGTTCGGTTGTGCGGTCCAGGGAGAAGAAAGCGCTTACTTTTTAGTCGCACACCCAAATGGAATGACCAGTCCAGAACGCACGAAAGCAACTCCGTTTCCTGCTCAGACAGCACATATGACAGCACACTGCATCGTGCAAGCACGCTAGCTTGCAAAAACGGGAGTACAGCTGGTGTGATGCCAGCAGTGTGTACAAGTGGTGACGAATGCCTAGTGAAACCCAGCATTGCTGAGGCGTGCTCCCATAAAAGTACTAAATAGTTCGAAGAACTAACTGACGTGTCAGAGGATTCAATCAGAAGGCATTTTTGCGCCCGAGGCTACAAACTAATAGCGGCCGTCGTTGAGCATGCGGGCCTGCAGAGTAATGTTGGGAGGGGATGACATTAGAGGATGCCCTAGCAGTCGATAAAGGAAATGAGGAGTACTCATGGAGAATCTGCATCGCACCATTTCACACACATGCGGACTCGGACATCTGCTAAAATGATGTCAATGCAGCTACCCAAACCTTGCACTATTTCCTATTCGAATATCAGCTGATTCAGGCCATTGAATTGCACTTGCACGATCCCCTCTCCATCGTACCACTCGCTCTCACGTCATATCATCCCTGCTGATTGGCAACATCATGGGCTCGTGGTGCCTTTCGATGAAAGTTGTGAAGAGGCTGCTTCTCTAATGGCACATCGCACCCTGCTAAAATGGCATTGCAGGAGCATCGAGAAAGAAGGGAGGTCAGAGAGTCTGCGTGAAATTTTGCGTAGGACAAATACGATCCCTTGCCGGTAGCCGCGACGGTGGTGGACTGACAAAACATCTCGCCGCCTTACCCACAACTGTGCAGATGTGAGCGTGCCGCCCCTGCCCTCATCATTCCAAGCAAACCCTGCATGAGTCCCGTACACTAGGTGGCAAGCCGGCGGAGGGGTTTGTCGGTTTCTCTCTGCCGAGCTGAGATTACTAAGTCATGCCAACGAACGAGCAACACTGCAATGTGGGAGTCAGTCCCGCTCGCCAGTTACTGCAGAAAATGTGCATCACCGGCGCGGAACACTGTTTACGAGGTCTACAACAAGCACGGGGTGATGAGCTTTTCTCTAGTCCCAGTATACCATGTCACGCCGCTGAGAAGTTACAGTCTGCAGAGGCTGTCGCTGTGAAGAGCTGAGTTAGACGCTAAACAATCTGCATCAGCAATTTGCTTTGCTGCTCATCCAGTCAATCAGCTCTGGCGGTGCAGGTGGCTCTACAAAACTCAGGGCTAATTCTTAAAATGCCTCAGAAGAGTTCAAGAAGGAGAAGCTCGGCGCATGTCGTCCACTTCAGCGGGAGAACCAGCTCCGACGGCATTGCAAGGAAGCTTCGGACAGAGCGGATCGGTAGCCGGCGGACAGGCAGGAGGATGAATCATCTTCTCTGGTGAAATATTAGCTCGTGAGAAGAATGCCAAGCAGAGGTTTTGCAACGTGGACTGGTAGCTCGCCTGGGAGGGCTCGGGAATCCGAGCTTCGTTTGTGGTAGGCTCGCAGGCCCATTGCAGATGGAGCAGCAGATGTTTGTGGGCGCTCACCGTTCACTCTCCTTTCACGAGACCACCGGGAAACCGCAAATGAGTTTCGCAGAAAAGTACTTTCATGCTGCATTTTCACTTTTTTGCTCAACCCAGGATGCTGACCTACGCTTTGTATCTGGATAATCGTGCCTTTCTCCCGCTTGCAGGCTGTCATATCTTCAACGTGTCCAAAAAGCCGTGGCTTATGTTGTTCATCAGCATAGCCATTCCGTACGCATACCACAGACACTAACACAGTGCAGAGGTGTCCAGTCTGCCGCCCGGCAGGGTTGGCGTGTGCCTAGAGGCAAAAATTGCGCGCCGTCAAACTTCCTCTCTGCGACGCGGAAAACAGCTCAGAGAAACATAGAACTTCTCTTTCAGAGGTCTTCGCCTGGAAGTAAATTCCGCTTCCATGACGACGCGCGACAGAGTCTGCGTCGCCGAAGAAGCACACAGCACTATGCAAAAGTGCATGCGCACATGAGAGCGCAAAACAGCCCGATGATGGCGGGCACTCGAAGCGCAGCAAGGGATGCGGACGCGACGAACTTCACCCCTTGAGTGACATTCTGCGCACTGCTTTCTACAGATCGTCCACTTTCGGAATTTCCCTAGAACTGCGGCGTACTGTACGAGAGCGCACTGATATCAGGTGCATACAGCCGTGAATGCGACAAAATTATCCTGAGACATCTACGGCTCTAGCAGTGCAGACTTCTGCACTCTCTTGATCTGATACACCTACGTGTCTGACCTTCACAGGTATTTGTAAGGCCAACTAGAAGGAGACGAGAACTTGTAATACGCCTGTTCGTCCCGGCCGATTACAGGGAGTTCATCCGAGGGTGGCAATCAAGTTTTTTGCCCACCTTCGGATCCGGACGCACGTTCAAAAGAGAGAGGAGCATGTTGCGGCGGAAGCTCGAGACAAAGCAATACTGATTTTTGCAGGCGGGACACTGGTGTCGGTGTGGGAGCAGATGCACTGTCCGAAAAGAAATGTGCCTTTCAAAGGACGTCAAACGGCATTGGACCGCCTTCCATGGAGGGCCGCTCTCTAGATCCACTATTTGCGGACGCAAATGAGAGACATCCCTCGAGTTCGTGCCATGCGGCAGATGACTGACGGACCGTTTAAGGCCCACTGCCTCAACTATCGCTCGAGAGACTATGCCTTTAGACGTCGCGCTTTTGATGCGCTCGCGCTGACAATATTCTGTGCAATGTCGCGAGCTACTGACCATCAGCGGGTAGGTACCTTCATGCAGAGTTGCATTCGGCGTATCACTCGATCAGTCGTGGTAGCCTTATTTGTAGTAATAGGATTCCCAGCATTAATAGTGCTAGTGACAGTTGTAGTATTGTTACCAGTAGTAGTTGTAGTAGTAATAGTAGTAGGGGCTGTAGTAGTAGATGTACTAGTAGTCACAGTAGTAGATGCATTGGTCAGAGTAGTAGTTGTAGTTGCTGTAGTACTAGTAGTAGCAGTTGTGGTAGTGGTAGTAGTACTCCTAAAAGCAGTAGCATTGAGAGTAGTCCTCACAGTAGCAGTAATCTATTTTGTCGTAGTAGTAGCTCTTGTGTTAGTAGTAGTATATGGGTTAGTAGCCATGGGACTATGACACACGGCTCTGCTAAAAGCACTATTATTAGCACCTACAGAGATCTGTCTACTACAAGGCTTATGATGTGTGACGACGAGTGTGAAAATGCTCATAGACTCTGTGCGTGAAGGTACGGAGACAGCATTGCCGCTGGCTGTGCGCACGGTCCACTTGCGGTACTGGTGTGCCACTTGCCTGAAATTCGGCACTCGACTGCACCGCTAGATGCGTAGCCAGCATCGACTAGCAGAGTAGGCTATTTTATCGTAGGCGAGATATGACAATTTCGTCAATAGAATTCGCCGCCGCGCTTTGTGCAAACCCGAGCAGTTGCCATTGGGTTTAGTATTGAACGGTCTCGTAGGCGCTTAAGATGTCAAGAATATGCTGGTTAGTGTGAAGAAAGCAGACCCTCACTCTGGCACAGTGCTAGCGTTTGCGTCCCAGTTGCATGTCTTGCCACCAGTGTGGCAGTCAAGCACAGATCGTAGTTGTCGTGCAAGGCTTCTGACATAAAAACGCGGCTCTCTTTTGAGAATACAAAAGCGCTATCCGCCGATGCTAGAATTCGCTTGATAGAAGCGAGGATTAAGCGTATCCATTTACAATGTGCAGCCACTGGACAGCCAAGCTCCCCACGCCTACAGAAAATGCTCACATCCAGTGAGCAAGGATGCGTTCTGTGCGGTAGGGTATTGCAACACTGTGCAAAGCCCGGATCTGCAGTCCGACACTAAGGATGGGACATTCTGGAGCTGAGCACCGGAATTCCAACCAGGGAAGGTTAACAGGCGTGCAAGCAAATTACCTGCGCATTTTAAGCTGTGAGAATGCAAAATATCCTCTTCAAAGGAAGTACGCTGTCCTGCACACCC
The DNA here is from genome assembly GCF_030435755.1 of Ochotona princeps. Classification (NCBI taxonomy): domain Eukaryota; kingdom Metazoa; phylum Chordata; class Mammalia; order Lagomorpha; family Ochotonidae; genus Ochotona; species Ochotona princeps. Next base: position 15,523 of record NW_026699882.1, on the reverse strand, counting down.
CTCGTGGAGGCGACAGGTGAGCACTCATATGTGCGGTATGCACTCCTGTTTGTGTTATAGAGAGCAAGCCCACACGATTTGCCTAATGCTTTTTGTTCACTGCATCTGGCGTAGCACAATGAAGGGGCAGTGAGATAAGTTCTACGCAATACTAGGAAGCAACAAGTATGCTTCATCAACTGAAAGTGAACTCGAGGCCGGGCAGGTCCCTAGCAGACGTACACGGGCAAAGTGCCGAGTGTTGTACTCCCAAATCTCTCCTGCATGGAGAGCAGCAGGCCCCATTTAGCCCAATTGAGTTCAAGGAAGGCAAGGGCGTAAGTCACGGGATGGCTCTTGCAGTGTGGGGGTGCGACTCTGAGCCCCAGTGATCCAGAATAGCTTTTAAAGATTATTAACGCAAAGGACACATGTGCCGATACAGTAAAATCGTGGTCTCTACTACATGCGAGAGTCGGAGGCTGTAAAGGCGGCGGGCAGTTTGGGATATTGGTGCAAAGCGGGACTGCAGCTTCTGTAAAGAGCTGTTTTGTATGCCCGCGCTGAAGCATGCCATCCACCGCATATTGTCGTAAATATCCCGTGGGCCACACACGCCTTTGCTTCCAGAGCTGTAACGCGTAGCAGGACACGCTGTCACAGTACACCAGAAAGGGTAGCTAGCCGTCTCCCCAGATGTGTAGGTATATACGGCTTGTTGCTCTCGTCGTACCCCGCTGTCATGCTCTAGCTTCATGTGTGTCTGTTAGGGATAGCACAGGGAGCGCTTGAATAGACTAGACTCTAAGGGTAAGGAAGAGAGTCTTCCGTTCTGCAGAGAAAGGAAAAGTGGGTCAGGAATGTGTTCGCACTAGACAGCACGATCTTAAGTTGAATTCAACGATTTCCTCAGGAATGCACGGAGAGAACATTTTTGATGAAAACAAGCCCTCTTGAGGGCCTTCTCTCTCCGCATGGTACTCGCAAGTAAAGGCCGCTTTGCAGATCCAGCAGGACATTCTGAAGACACATCACGGAACGCACGGCAACCGGGCGCTCTTTCCAAAAACTGCGTCGCATTTTGTAGTATCATGCACATTGCAGCCGACCATCAATAATGATGCGCCTCACCTGCCATCAAGCACTGTTCCTCTGTCTCTGCATGAGGACCGCACGCGTCACTTAGTTTCCAGCACACTGCCGCAGCGATCATGATTAGTGACGGCGATATCATATAATATAGCACGAGTACTGCATTATATGATATCGCCGTCACTAATGATTGTAAAGCTGGACTGCATGCGCAGCCTAGAGAGAACACTCTTCGATTACGCAAACGCCGCCTGCTGCTGCTCCGAAGGCAACCTTCCAGAAAGAATCCCCTCCTGGGAGCGCTTCGCGAGATATAAATCTAGTTTTTCAAGGTAACGACAGCAGTCGTAATATGAACCCGGACAAGGCTATAATCGGTGCGTCAGCATATCCAACAAACCCATTTTAATCCATCACCTACGAAGATGGTGGTCGTTGATATGGAGCTGCGCGTTACATTTTGCTACCCAAAAGCGAAAGACAGTGTCGAAGTTTCAATCATTACACCTGGAGTAGCTGTCGCTTGCCTGATACATGAGCCTGGACGCGATAAGCTCACAGAAAGAGCGACACAGAGAGAGAAAAGAAACGACAAGCAGTCTAGGGGCGACTGCTACAGGCTAAAGAGAGCTGGCCTCCTTTACAGGAGAAATAATGTCCTTCACTTTCTCTGTAGATGTAGCGGAGACAGCCACGGATCATGCAGAAAGAACACAGCTGAGACACCTTTCTTTGTGTGCTTTCGAGTTAAGAGCATAGACAGGGAGTTCTTCTTAGATTTGTACACACCCAGAAAGCACGTAATATACTCAGGCCACAGCCTGCAGTCGGGACGTCGAGCTTCATGGGATAGGGCGCGCGCAGAGCACAATGTTGTCATCAAGAAAAGAGACGAGGTTGCATCCTCGAGCATTGGCTTGGTCCTGCAGCTGCGGCACAACACAAACTGTACAATCTTTCCGGCCGGGCGGCGCACACAAGTGCTGATTTCTCGACACCCACCACAAGAAAGAAAGACAGCGATCCTACAAGGAACGAAGATGCAATCTCGGTGGCTGCTGAAGTACTGTGTTTCCCCGCACATGCACACGCACAAGGACCAGAGCCTTCAATCAGCGAAGTGAAGGCGCTGTGGCGCCGACGTCGTATTCGCTTTATGAATACCGCACAATCTCAAATAAAGCCTTGATGAGTGCTCGCATGGCCGGGCCAGACGATACGGAGTCACTACCGTCGTGTAATACGATCGGATGAAAGGCCGTTGGGCTCGATAGCACCACGCATCAGAGGTCGTTGTGAAGTGTTCGTGCCCCTAGAGACAGACTTGTGAGTTGCACAGCAAAGGATACGCTACAAGGTAATAACGCTAAGAAGGGGGCGCTTTGATGGATTACTCCCCGCTGTACACTCTAGATCACAGGCAGTGCTGAATATACGTCAGAATGATCGCTGATTATACAATGCAGACATTTCGCTGCCCTGACCCCAGGCTGACCTGTTACAAAACCATGAATCATGGTGAAAAAGTCCGGTACGTTAGGACCAACTCCTCGGGCTCCATCTCAACACTAGCGATTAGAGACGTTGTGGGCTATTGGTGCTCTTCGAGACAAATTGTAAAGGGGTTGCTCCCCTGATAGCCTAGTAGGAAGTTCGGAAAAAGTCGCGAGCGATGAGATGTGTATCCTTGCTACACAAGAAAGATTGGTTCCTTTGCTGGTACCCACGGCTGGCACTGGCCTGACAGACCACCTTGCCACCTTCCTATCTCGGAGAGGCAGTACTTCCCTCTATGCAAACATGAGAAAGTTGCCCATATAGTCATAGACATGTGCATTACCAAGCACGCTCTGGGTGGGTCTGGTACAGCTCATCGCAAGCCGGCTGAGGAGTGCGTCATTGTCGAGCAGAAGTCACTCATCATACCAACGATCAAGCATTACTGCAATACGCGGGCCCTCCTCTACCCGACACGGGACACTCTGAGTGAAATCTTGGCGAGCACGGAGTGACAAGTGGTGAAAATAAGAATACTCTAGCTGGGGCTGCAGCCTGACCACAACCAGCAAAGGCGCGCCGCTGTGAAGAGCTGGATCACACGCAAACCATGTGCATGCACAATTCGCTCTGCTACACGTGGAGTAAGTGAGCTCTGTCGGGGAAGAAGGAACCCGGATGCCTGAGGGCAAATTGTCGCTTTAGTGCGGTAGAACTGAGTCGAAAGTAGCTCAATATGCTTGTCATATCTGCGAGCTAGACTACCAGCTCCCGCGCCGCTGCTCAATGTCCAGCGGACACGCAGGAGGATGAATCGTATTTCCTTGTCCTACATCAGATTGTACGATTCCCAACAAACAGCGCTTTTGCAGAGCATATTGGTCTTCGGCTCTTGAGGGGCCCAGCGTAGAACCTCTGTAGAAGGCTCGAAGAGGCAGATAAGACATGTCGTTCACAATTTAGCCCTCCCTGCAAAAACATTGCAACAAGAACCCACAGTGTGACGCTGTACATCCGTGGGTCAGACAGAATTCTTCTTGTGCACGACCGCCTGGATTGATTGCCGCGGCAGACGTGCGTACATCTTGTGTGTGGCAAAAAGCTCCAAGCGGAGATACTTTTTGTAGGAAGAAGGCGAGCATGCAGAGGATCCAACGTGTCGATTTTTGATTACGTACGTGCGTGCACCTCTAGGCACCGGGCTTCTCTATCGCTTGTCTCTTGGGACGCGTCCTTGCGAAGGAGGGGCGGAAGTGTAATACGGGACTGCAGAATGTGCACCGTGGTCTTCCACAGCTTTAGCACCCGGTGTCGGCGCTGCCTCAAGATGCTGTTTCTCGAAAACCACTGCAAAATGGGAAAAAGTGAGCAAAAGTCTAGCGTGAGCCCCTTGCATGCGGTAGTGTTTTTTCTCAATTCACTGCTCCGTGACGCCAACAGGTTACATGCTTTGACTGATTGCAGTGTTGGAAATGATTGATTGATACCATGCGGTCTCTTCTCTCCATAATTGCCAAGCGGCTGAGCTTTTTTCAGCTGCGCGTTCCAGGCGCTCGCAATGACAATGGGGTTGCGCTCTCCCGAATTGATGAGCATCACTGATTCGACACGCCGATGCTGAGGGACCCTCGGAATTTGCCTGGTAGGAGTACTAGTCCAATGAAACCAGTAGTACGGCTCCTAGTGATGTTAATACGAGACTTCATAGAGGTCGTAATAGCAGTGGTAGTCCTTGTAGCTGTAGTCATAGTGGAAGTACTAGTAACAGCTCTAGTTGTTGTTGTACAGCTAGTACTAGTAGTAGCAGTATGATTAGTAGTGGTAGTGGCTGTCGTAGCCGAGGCAGTACTAGTAAGAGTGAAACAGAGCTCTCTAGCACAGGGCGTGATAGATACATAAACAAATTACAGGATACTGCTGCACTGTCCGTATCGAGATATGGAATCAGGACAGAGGCTGAAATCATACGCACATCCTTTAACGCAATGAAGCGTCACCGGATTGGAAAGCCATAGTCAACTGCGCGACTTGATTCGCAACCAGCATTGTGCTACTCATGCTTTGTCACGATACGCCCTCCGCTTCAACAGGATTCGGCTCCGCGTTGTGAAAACCCGAGCATTGAGAACTGTGTCCAGGATAAAGCACACCGGTGCGCGCAGGGAATACCAGACAGTGCCCGGATCTGTGTAGAGTACGCAAACGCCCTCTCTGCCACTGTGCAAACGTTCTATATGTCAGCAGATCCCTCCATCCAGTAGCCCTCTCAGATATACCCCGCGTTTGGCGCAGAGCTAATGAGCACGAAAACAAGCTGCAGTCGTAGAAACGAAGCATCAATCAGTACCGATGCAAATATCGGTGGCAGTGGAAACAGGGAATATCGTGCAAAGACTGCAACATATTGAGCGTATGTTGAATCACAAGTGCTGTGTAAGGATGCCCTCTGGGTGGCATGCTATTGTTTATAAATATCACATCTGCTGTCCAGCAATGATCTTTTCCTCTTCGACCCAAATCTTACATGTGGCCGCCTGAGCCCCGAATGATTGACTTGAACCGACTTGAGTCTAAAACAGGTGCGCGATTCGGACAAAATTAATGGGCATTTCGTCTCCAGAAAGGCGTAGGCTGTTTTAAGGTGCACAAAACATGTCCTGCAACATAATGGGCAATTCATCAGTGTCTGATCTATTAAAAGGAATCTCTTTGGCGTATATGAGTATTTCTGGTCTCTGTTTCTGGGAATTAGTATGCTAGCCTTGGTGCATAAAATTTATACAGGAAGGATGCGAGTGTACACGGTCAACAGCTCACAGGGGACATATATTGTGCTGAGCCAGAGGCAGATGTACGCGGGCAGCACCTCGAAATTACACTCAGCTACCGCATGGAGAGACGGCAGGCCAATCGTACTGCGCGGGATTTCATAAACTGCTAGGGCGTACGTCATGGCACTAAATGTGTCGTCTAGCGACCGAATACTGCCAACATCGGCAGGCTACATCCTGAAGTGCAGAAGGCAATCAAACAAATATCGCCTTCTCCCTATTTCCGGTTGGGGGAAGCTGTATAGCGCAACTGTAAAGGGGAGATAGACTACATTCAGAAGGCGGCAGGCGGGGTACCTGTGAGGAATGATTATGGGAAGTTATCAGTCGAACCTGGCATAAGGGCGGACACATCAGGACTTACGTAGAGGTAGGATGTCATACTCGCAGGAACGAACGCAAGAATTGTCGCGCTGGATGCATTTGCTGGTCGTAGTATGTTAGCTATGGCTGGAGCTATGGCTGGACATCGAGTGCAGCCGTGCAACGCTGTAGCCGTAGTGAGCATTGCATGGTGACGCGCAGCGTTTGGACAGCGGGCTGCTCTGACAGAATGGTCTTTCACCGCGCCAAATACGAAAGCGGTACTTACTGTACGGAAAAACGCGAGTCTGCATCGAAACGCCAGGAAGACTGAATGGCCTTCCTGACGCGCATTGAGCCAGGGAAAACTCGCAAGAGCTACCGACGCGGGACGCATTCCACACTCTTATATGTAAGGCGAGATCATGAATTCACTGTGTAGGTGAGTTCGAATGTTGTGGAGAGGCAGGGGAAATCCCGGGGATTGCTCTCGCAGTTGTTTTAAATTGTTTATGTTTGTCACTGTACACCAATGCAAAAATACCGCCTCTGACTGACGAAGGAAAGCATTCTCGTGCGTCACTCACGCCTTTGCCTCCAAAACCACTTGCATATACATGTATTTACATATGTATGGGATTGGAAGCTCGGAAGGTCGTCACTGTGTTTTTCGTCACGGAGAAAGTAGTGACTCGCTAGAAGTACAGGTGTGGTCGGCGTGCCGCTCCTGCCGTACACCACCTTCGTTGCTAGCTCACTGTAAGATCTGCCGCGACAGCATAAACAGACTGGGTGCGCACGGGGGAGTAGATAAGATCTGGTACTATTCACAGATAACAAGTTTGTGTGCTGCCAAACAAAATAGGTCGTATGGAAGATGTACGTGCGACAGTCAGCTCGGCTCTGAACTGTAGTGTGGAGTATAAAGAGAGCAGCCTCGTAACGAAGACGTGGGCCAGAGAATGGCGCTAGTGCCCGCAGCGCCTTCGCACGCAGAATCCTCTCTTACGAATCCAGCTGGAAATTTGTGAAACGGACAGCGGAGAGAACGGCAACTCAATAATCGCTCCCCAATGTACTTCGCATTCCAAGAATCCTGCGTTCTGCGAGCGATGGTAAAGAGTGCCGCGCCTAGTCGTCGAAGGGTCAAGCACTGCTGTTATTGATCTCTCCAGAGAACCCTGGATGCGCTACACGATTTTGCCGGCACAGCAGCTCTGAGCCCTACTAGAGACGACTCTACCCGTACAATGAGAAAACTGCGCTGCCTCTTATCGAACTACTTGTTGAACACGACTGTCTTTTCCACTAAGGACTCATAGCCCTCACTCAGCTGGAAAGTGCAGCCTGCTGGGCGGCCAGGTGGCAACCTGTTGTAAACACCTTCAGATGCTCTAAAGAGTTACTAGCGAAGGTCATCCTCTGCTTTCCCCGGCCAGTCACTGCCGCAGGCCTCTCAATCTGCACAAGATTCTTTTGGAACACGAGCCTGTTCGTTATACACGTTTAAACACATTCTCAGCGAGGACTGTAACCACCCTATTCGTGACGGTGACAACAAGTCGCGTCCACCCTTCTGTTCGCAAAAGTATCCTAGGTCTCAGCTACTGCCCCTCCTGGTTCGACCCTGGGACAACTCCCTCTTGTGGCTTCTCACACGAACATGGACGCATGAACTTCAGAGAAAGAGCAAGACAGAGAGGCAGACGAAATAACAGCAGCAGCAGCACGAATCCAGCTGCCATAGGTACACAAGATCTTGCATGCTTCACGGGAGGAGCGATTCTCCTCTGGGTGTTTGTGGATGGAGCAGTGTAAGCATGCATCAAGAGAAAGACATATGGGCAGAATGCATGCATTTGCTTCGGCACCATCCAGTGGGGAGAATATGTATGCACCTTCATATAAAGAGGTATACACCCTGGAAGGTGGGCGTGCACCCAGGGTGAAGCCCGCGTTAGCGGTTTTGAATTTCGTGAGACCCGGCGCACACTTGGCACGATGTTAACATGATAAAAGAGAGGAGTCAGCAACCTCGAAAACCTGCTTGGCAGTGCAACTGCGGTACAGGGAAACCCGCAACGTTTTTTGACGAAGTCATGCTCATTGAATAGAGGCGCTCATCGGCTGCACAACAAGAACAGACGACTATCCTAGGAGGAACGAAAACGCCGGTCTGCTGGTAGATCTGATGGTACATTGGCAGCAAGGAACCACGCCCAAGGATGGTAATGGTATCCTAGACGGCGCGGCGTCAGAATCGTATATGCGTTATGGTTACCGACTGTTACCAAAGCAATACCTTGCTCAATACTCACAGGAACGTACCAGATGTCTCGGAGTCGATCTTGCATTTCAACAGAATCTAATGCAAACCTTGAATGACCTCAAAGCATACACGACATGAAAAGAACTCCTTGTGAGTGAGGCCCTATTGAGACATGTTTCGAGGCAAGCACCCCTGTAGCATAGGCCTACAGGTGGAAGCGCAAACGAGTGTTGCTTGGAAAGAGTTGTTTCCCGCAAGGCGGTTCCCTTCGAGAAGGACGCAAATGCTGGTCGGAATGAGGGCAGGGCAGCCCCACTGCAGCCATCGTACACTTGATTACAATCAACATTCCCTTGTAAGCTGATATGGAGCCTTAAGTTACCCACTGGAGAGTCCCTCACAAAAACACCCCTTGCTCGAGCGCCATCTCAACTCTACTGGCCGGCGGCATCGTGTGATAAAAGTGTTTGTCAGGACAAACTGTTGAGAGGCTGCCATCATTCGATTCTTCTCTGTCCGGGTAGCATTGCAGCAGCTGAAGGAAGACTGCGAGCAAGAGAGTGTCCACTCAAGCCGCACAGAAGTGAGTCGGTGCCTTGTCGGCATTCGAAACTGGTGCGGGCCCAAGAATACAACCTTGCGACTTTCCGATTTGAGAATGTCTGTATTCAGCTGAATACAAGGTGAGCATGTCGCTCGTGCATTTCTTCCGCGGAGCACACCCTGCGCAAGCCTCGTTCAATGGTCTCACAAGCCCGGCGGCAGGGTGCGTCTTTCCCCACCAGAAATCCGCATGAGCGTGTTGCTCGTGCATTTCATCCACGGAGCACACCTTGCGCAAGCCTCGTTCAATGTCTCACAAGCCGGAGGCGGAGTGCGTCATTCTCCGCTTAAAATCACCCTGTAATCCCAACGATCGGACAACCTTGCAATACGGAGAGCCTCTTGTTCGCTAGTCACTGAATAGATTATACTCACCCGGCATGAAACACTCTGTACACGATCTTGGTAAGCACGGTGTTACAAGTGATTTATAGCTACAGACACTATTTTAGCCTGCTGCTGAGCTTGCAACAAGAGAGGGCCAATGCTGGTAGGGCTTGGCTTACACGCAGACGCACGTGCAAGATTTGCTCTGTTGCAAGCTGTACGAATAAGCTCCAGATTTGAAAGTCGTGTTGACAGTTCTGACCGCAACCTTTCCCCTCACCGCTGTAGAATATAAAAGAGAGAAGCGAAGGATGCCAAGTGATGTCTGCAGGCCGAAGGACCACCTTGAGCAACGCTGCTCAATATCCAGCCGACAATCGAGAAGAAGAGTCGTATTCCGTCGTCACACTTGAGAACGTACGGAATATATCATGAAGAACGTTTGCGTTGTACCTATATATCTGACTTGGGGAAGTACTAAAGCGTCGTATATGTTTAGAGCTTCGCATATACCACAGGGATGGAAGTAGCATTAAATGTTCTTGACCGCTCAAGGCTTAGCACTCTATGCGAACACACCACAGCTCTGCATTTCGCCTGTAGCATCCATATGCCAGGGGGCATTATCGCGGCTATGCGGCCCAAGTGACGACCTGGAAGTGGAAAGAAGACACAGCCCTGCAAATACCCGACGTCGCTCGGCATCCGGGGCTAAGTTTTGCAGGGTGCACATGCGGTTTGTTAGCACCACTCAGCAGACATCAATCATAACTGAGTAGCTCTACAAGCCCGTGCCCAGTGCGGTCGATGGAGTCACAAGAGGCGCCGGGAAATTATGGGACCCTCACGGATATCTTATAAATATATGACGCGGAAGACGGCCTAGATGGAATGAAAGCATTTTGTAGAGTGTCTTGCTTCCGAGAGTAACCCTCTTCTACCAGGACGCGTGAGGTAGCCTTTGTTGGACAGAAGAGCACGCAGTAGGTCCGTTAGTGGTGTACCCTATGAAACGAAGACTAGGGACCACAGGTACGGAGGAGCATACAGCTGCAGGTCAACACGTACGTCTACAAGAGCGTGCAACTGTGCTGGTGCATGCCTTACACCGGCTGCGCAAGGAGAAGCCTACCTCACAATTGCTTGGAAGGATAGTCGGAGACCCCCTGGAGGGTGTCAGACGGCTTGGGGTTTCGTGTGCAACGACCGATTGAAAAATGTTCCTGCGCGGTAAAGCGGTGCGAGAGCACGACAGTGGTAGTCGCTAGAAGCCGTCAGCAATACAGCAGTGTAGCGGTACATCACCAACTGTGGCAGAAGTGAGCACTCGATGTGCTCATCCCTGTCAGTGTGACCCTCCTATCTGCCGGACTCTCCTAGATAAGGGTAAGCGCGACGGTGCGGAGACGTGAGGTAGCGTGAGGTAGCCATAGGCGCTCTGGCGGCGGTCACCCCCACGGGGTCAGTTCGACACTCAGCACCAAGATCCTCATCAAATATCTAGCTCCGGACGCATCTTTGCGGAGGAAGGGGACAAACTTTGCCGTCGGCGGCCGCAAATCTTTGCACCATTGATTTCTGCTAATGAAACGGTCGATCTCGTTTTAATGTGGAGGCGTCATACGCTAAGAGGTCGATGCATTTCGAAAAAGGGTGACGACAGAGGAGATTCTCGCATGCGGAAGCGCTCTCTCGATCCACGGCTTCCAGACGCAAACAAGGGACCTGCATCAAGTATTCGCGATGCGCTACATCACTGATTGAAACATAAGCGGCCTATCCCCTCGATGATGTCCTGAAGGACATAGCTTGTATATGCCGCTCTATGAGGATTCTCATATTATCAATGATTTCTGCGCTCTGCCAAGTGGCTGACAATCACGAAGCAGACTAATCAATTCTGAGCTAGGTTCCTAATAGAACTCCTTAGTAGCTGTAGTTCCACTACTACTAGCAGTAGCACCAGTGGTAGTTGAAGTGAATACCCACCAGCAGTAGTAATAGTCCGTAGTAGAGATTGTTGTTCTTCTTCTTATCGTATCCGCAGTTTTCCTAATAGTAGTATTACTAGTCATGGTACCAGTAGTGGGAGAATAGCTGTTGTAGTAGTAGTCGTCACTGCAATACTAGTACTAACTGTAGTAATAGTCGTAGTGCTAGCAGTAGTAGAAGTCGTACTAATACTAGTTCTAGTATAATAATGGTAATATCAGTCGCAGGAGCCCTCAAATCAGTTCTAGTAGCAGGGACAGAGAGCCTGCTGCTTGATAACGCAGACGCTAAATCACGAGTCAAAAAACACTCTTGTCCTCGCCACGTCGTGAGGCGGAGGCCGCATGGCGGCTGGTTTCATTCGCTTGTTCTTTGCGGGGACGATATGCCACCCGCTCTTTGAATTCGTGCTCCAAACTGGGCGGCTTGATTTCTAGCCACGTGATAGTAAAAGTATTCTGAGTTTTTCGTAGGCAGCGTAAGGCGGGCCGGCTGACAGGATCTGGCGCTGCGTAATGAAGACTGCAGCGCTGAAGACGACGCCCAGTAAAGGGCGGTCTGGTTGGCGCAGTAGATATCAAGGAGCGGGTGTTCGGGGTAGGGTACGCGGATGCTCGTCCTGACACTGTGCGCTTGTATAGAGACTCCTGTACCATATGTGACCGTCTTTTGGTGCAGTTACAGCGTGACTCATAGTGCGGCGCACCGTCGTTGAGCGCGTAAGGAAGGCGCTCTCATGAAGGTCAGAAACAGTTAGCCGACCGTATCAACAAACCGGAAATTATCTTGAATGCTGTGCAACGTTGCGTCCTGGGACGGCCTTCAGAGAGCACAGATGTGCTGGGTGACAACGAAGATTTTCATCTGCTAGGTGCGCCTTTTGCAGTTGGTCACCAGACGCATAAGATCGAGGTGTGTACTAGCATGGGTCTCGAGAAGACTATGATTCTATGTAGGGTGCGGCAGATAGTTTGCAGCAGGACGTATGCTGTGGGGGGTTGCCCTGTGTACGGGTGGTGACATATTATTGCGCGCAGTTTGTTATGCGTATCTTTGTGCTCCATAGACGGAGTCCCGCAGTGCAGGGGGTTGTGTGCTGTTTGATGCTTTTGAGAGGTGTTTCCAGAAGGAAAAGAGACACAGTCGCTTGTGCGTGTGCGAAAACAAAATAGATGCTTTTGTTCTCCGGCCCAACATAAAAGAGGCTGCACGGTATGCCGATGAGCTTAGAGGCAGATGGATGCTGGCAGCGTGCAAATCAAAACAAGAGACATTTCCCAGGCTGAACAAAGCGACCAATCATACTGCGAAAAGTTCATCAGCTGCTAGGACGTAGGTCGTGCCGCGGCGGTTGCCGTTAATGCAACAGACTGCAGCCAGTACCCGAGCGGGCGGACAGCTTTCGGGCTTGGAAGGGAGCGGGGCAGGGATCCTTGTCCAGTCGTTTGCTCTCTGTTGCTAGGGTCCTCACAGTGCAATTGTAACCGTAACATAGTCTGCACCTACAATGCAGCGACAGAGGAGCTCCCCTTATATACCAGTACGAAAAAGTTAAGAAGACTAGCTCGGGATGGAAACAACATGGTTCGCACAAAGGCAAGACGGCATATTCGGAATGATAAACGCAGGCATTAAGGCGCACGAAGGGTGTGTTGGTTCGAGCAAGTAAGCTATGACTGGACACCAAGTGCAGCGGTACCACGCCACATCCATACCGATGCTTGCCACCTGCTGAGCTGTAGACGGAGGGCGTGCAGGTTTTGTACAGCATAAGAAGTGGGACGCACTGAATTCTGAGACATTTTCTCAGCATTCGCTACACTAATAGCTTAGCGTCTATTTTTGAGCAGGCTTTTAAGCGGAAAGCTCTAATATGTGGCGGCGTGCTTCCGTACGCGGCGGTACGGAAGATTGTGGACTGCACTGTGTGGAAGAGTCGGAGGCAGTGGAAAACGACAGGCATTTGAAACCAGCCACGGCAGGGCTGGTTTCAGAAGCTTGGGGTAGAGCATTGCACGCACACACAAACGACTTCTCACCGACGGAAATAAGCGAGATAGCTCCGTGCTTCGGATAACGCTTTTCATTCGGAAATCAGGAGCAACAATGTGTATACCATAGCTATGTATTCAGTGGTTTCTCGCAGGAGGGCACTCCTCGAACTACGCCAGAGAGGGTGTAGCAAATGCGCTCGCCAGGGGTGTAGACTACTACTCGTGTCGCTCTTCTCGTACGCCTCCCTGTCCACCAGTTGGTTGTAAGTCTCTCCAGGGTAGCAATAGCAGCGGTCGAGGCGCGCGGGTTTATCGGTATCTTCTGACGTATATATACAGACAAAACTTCTTTCGAGCGGCAGCGCAAGAAAAGGAGTAAAGGTGTAACTGCGACAGACTGCAAGGCGGGGGATTGACAGAAGTAAATGATGAATGGAATAAGAGAGGAATTGCGATCGACCCTTGTTTTCCCCCTAATCGTTATAGTAGAACCCGTTAGGAAGAAGCCAACCGAAAATTCGGAAGACGTGCCTCAGAGATCACCGCCCGCTCAGGATCTCCCCGTGTAGTACTTTGCGTTATGGACATCGTGCCTCGTGCGGACACTAGTCAATGCCTCTGAGTGTCGCATGCGACCGTGCACTGCTATTATCCTTTTGTACAGAAACATTCAATACTGGCGTTCCGTAGTTTTCGTGACATCGCTGCTCAGAGTTATACTAATGGCAATGATACCCTACGCTAAGCGACAGCGCTGCATCTTTTCGTCATCTTGGTTGAGCAGTGTAAGCAGGACAGCGCCTTCACAGCCCGCGGCACACAACCGTCAGTTGCACACCCGCCGCCTTACCTGTTTTTTGATTAGAAGGCCATCTACTGAAGGTCTTTCTAAATACCTTAGAGACCATTCCGCGAGCTACGACAAATAACTTACAAGGCTGCAGCCGCCGCACTGAAAGCTGGACGAGCATATTACCAAGGGAACCACACAGCACATGAACTCCAGTCCCACATCAACCACAAGATATGGTCTAAGGTCACCGTAACATAGGTCTGCGTGTCTCTTGTCACTATCCTACGGGAGTAGGTGCCTTTTGTGCTGCAGTTACAGGCCCCCCGTACTGCGTCCTAAAACAGCTCCGACCCGTGGTATCAGCCGCCAGCATAGGCGCTAGACGCTTACGGGGTGAGCGAGACAGAGCTACGACATGGGATCAGCTTAGGCTTAATTGAGAGGGGTATTAAAAACCTTTCTGTATGGGATTAACCATATCCTTCAGCTTGTCTCTACATGTTCTCGTGCAACGCACTGACCATGCGGAAGACGACCGCCCGAAACTCACGCTCTCTTCTGCTGCTGCTGCTGCTGAGTGGAGAGAGTTTCCAAGTATTTTCAGTTGAAAATGTATACATGTACGAAGCAGGACGCGTACGCCGGGTCGTACTCGCAGTCAGAGACGTTGATTTCGGTAGCGCAGGACGGACGCAGACCACAACGTTCGCGGGAAAAAAGAAAAGGACAAGTGATTTTTTCGGAAAACCTGGTTCGGCGAGCAGTTGAAATATAGAATAGTCTACAGAATCATTTCCGGCTGTGCAGCCGATAATGAAGAAAGTGCTAACTTGTCGACCTCACAAGAAAACGAGACTCATAGTCTACAACCCAAGAAAGCGAATCCGCTCACGACGGAGGACACATTTGCCTGCACGTGGCCACGCGCATGGAGTTACACCCCAATGGTGGGAGCGTACGCACTGCACCCGTAGCATCGTGTACGCGTTATGAGTACTGCCTCCTAGTGAATTTCACCTTGCTGGATGCTCACAGGAACGCCTTACGTGATGAAGAGAGATAACTGCCCAGCAAGAAAATTAGTTGAGAAGCCATCGTGTGATCAAAGGTATAAGCCGTCAGAGACCGTTGTAAAGGGTGCGGGGCTACTAGTACATTCCTCGAATTCCTTGAAGCAGGAATCGGCAGCTGAGAACGCAAACGAGGGCGACTGGGAAACGCCATCATGCCGCCGACTGATTCCGATCAGTGCGGATGTGGATAGGTATATATATATATATATGTCATCACGGATCCCGGGTATCTGCTTGCTCGATTCCTGATTTCCCTTTCAGCTTTTTTTGAAGGTCCTGTATCCCTTGATTCTCGGCATAAGCAGCCCACAATCACAACACCGACAGCTGCAACGCCATCCCATCCCTGTCAGGGGGCGCCGTCGCATGGTGATAGCGCTTCCGCTGGGGTACTGTAAAGAGGCTGAGTATTTGATATCAGGTTGGGCTTCGTGCAGACGGTCTTGCGAAATGCCGGGCGAGAATTTCGAACAACAGAGTATGCACGCGAAATGAGCAGTTTTCATCCTGTCTCATGCCGGTGTTCCCGAAGGGCAGTGGCCCGACAAAGCACCTTACCGTGCGTGCGGGCCCGCGAAGGCTTGCTCCACCTCTGTGCAGAGACGTGGGCGTTACCTGTGGGTGTATCACCTCCCCGCAGACCCTGCACGAGACTCGTACCACGTGTTTGATCAGCAAGCCGGCGGACCGGTGCATCTTTGTTGCGGTAAAATCGCAGCATCAGACAATAGGCTGAGCTTTGGCGCGTAATCGGCGAGCTACCACTCACT
>NW_026699881.1:0-29651 GCF_030435755.1 Ochotona princeps | reverse complement strand
TTATCTGAAAACGGCTGTGGCGCTGAAGTTGCTGTGAATGTGGAGTTGCTGGCATGTGAAAACCCGCATGTGGAGCATTCGTTTGTGTGGGATGCTCTACCAGGTTCATTTCAGTCCTAGCCATACAAAGGGCACTAAGCATAGAGTGTGAAAACTGAGTTTTCTTGAGAGCTGCTTGGAAGCCGGATGGTGTGTGAAGTTAGTGAGCCAAATGGAGTTGTTCTCCCACAAGAACCACTCGGCTGATCCTTCTTCAATATGCCCTTCACCAACATGCAGTGTTTCCTTGATTGAATTAGCTCTCACACCAATATTTGCGTCTAGAGCCTTTGCATTGAGGGCTATCTGAAAACGGCTGTGGCGCTGAAGTTGCCTGTGAATGTGCAGTTGGTGGCATGTGAAACCCGCATGTGGAGCATTCGTTTGTGTGGGATGCTCTACCAGGTTCATTGCTAGATAATGCACTCAAAGGGCACTAAGCATAGAGTGTGAAAACTGAGTTTCCTTGAGAGCTGCTTGGAAGCCTGATGGTGTGTGAAGTTAGTGAGCCAAATGGAGTTGTTCTCCCACAAGAACCACTCGGCTGATCCTTCTTCAATATGCCCGTCACCAACATGCAGTGTTTCCTTGATTGAATTAGCTCTCACACCAAAATTTGCGTCTAGAGCCTTTGCATTGAGGGCTATCTGAAAACGGCTGTGGCGCTGAAGTTGCCTGTGAATGTGGAGTTGCTGGCATGTGAAACCCGCATGTGGAGCATTCGTTTGTGTGGATGCTCTACCAGGTTCATTGCTAGATAATGCACTCAAAGGGCACTAAGCATAGAGTGTGAAAACTGAGTTTCCTTGAGTGCTGCTTGGAAGCCTGATGGTGTGTGAAGTTAGTGAGCCAAATGGAGTTGTTCTCCCACAAGAACCACTCGGCTGATCCTTCTTCAATATGCCCTTCACCAACATGCAGTGTTTCCTTGATTGAATTAGCTCTCACACCAATATTTGCGTCTAGAGCCTTTGCATTGAGGGCTATCTGAAAACGGCTGTGGCGCTGAAGTTGCCTGTGAATGTGCAGTTGGTGGCATGTGAAACCCGCATGTGGAGCATTCGTTTGTGTGGGATGCTCTACCACGTTCATTTCAGTCCTAGCCATACAAAGGGCACTAAGCATAGAGTGTGAAAACTGAGTTTCCTTGAGAGCTGCTTGGAAGCCTGATGGTGTGTGAAGTTAGTGAGCCAAATGGAGTTGTTCTCCCACAAGAACCACTCGGCTGATCCTTCTTCAATATGCCCTTCACCAACATGCAGTGTTTCCTGGATTGAATTAGCTCTCACACCAATATTTGCGTCTAGAGCCTTTGCATTGAAGGCTATCTTAAAACGGCTGTGGCGCTGAAGTTGCCTGTGAATGTGGAGTTGGTGGCATGTGAAACCCGCATGTGGAGCATTCGTTTGTGTGGGATGCTGACCAAGCTTCATTTCGGTCCTAGGCACACAAAGAGCAGTAAGCATAGAGTGTGAAAACTGAGTTTCTTTGAGAGCTGCTTGGAAGCCTGATGGTGTGTGAAGTTAGTGAGCCAAATGGAGTTGTTCTCCCACAAGAACCACTCGGCTGATCCTTCTTCAATATGCCCTTCACCAACATGCAGTGTTTCCTTGATTGAATTAGCTCTCACACCAATATTTGCGTCTAGAGCCTTTGCATTGAGGGCTATCTGAAAACGGCTGTGGCGCTGAAGTTGCCTGTGAATGTGGAGTTGGTGGCATGTGAAACCCGCATGTGGAGCATTCGTTTGTGTGGGATGCTCTACCAGGTTCATTCCTAGATAATGCACTCAAAGGGCACTAAGCATAGAGTGTGAAAACTGAGTTTCCTTGAGAGCTGCTTGGAAGCCTGATGGTGTGTGAAGTTAGTGAGCCAAATGGAGTTGTTCTCCCACAAGAACCACTCGGCTGATCCTTCTTCAATATGCCCTTCACCAACATGCAGTGTTTCCTTGATTGAATTAGCTCTCACACCAATATTTGCGTCTAGAGCCTTTGCATTGAGGGCTATCTGAAAACGGCTGTGGCGCTGAAGTTGCCTGTGAATGTGCAGTTGGTGGCATGTGAAACCCGCATGTGGAGCATTCGTTTGTGTTGGATGCTCTACCAGGTTCATTTCAGTCCTAGCCATACAAAGGGCACTAAGCATAGAGTGTGAAAACTGAGTTTCCTTGAGAGCTGCTTGGAAGCCTGATGGTGTGTGAAGTTAGTGAGCCAAATGGAGTTGTTCTCCCACAAGAACCACTCGGCTGATCCTTCTTCAATATGCCCTTCACCAACATGCAGTGTTTCCTTGATTGAATTAGCTCTCACACCAATATTTGCGTCTAGAGCCTTTGCATTGAAGGCTATCTGAAAACGGCTGTGGCGCTGAAGTTGCCTGTGAATGTGGAGTTGCTGGCATGTGAAACCCGCATGTGGAGCATTCGTTTGTGTGGGATGCTCTACCAGGTTGATTTCAGTCCTAGCCATACAAAGGGCACTAAGCATAGAGTGTGAAAACTGAGTTTTCTTGAGAGCTGCTTGGAAGCCGGATGGTGTGTGAAGTTAGTGAGCCAAATGGAGTTGTTCTCCCACAAGAACCACTCGGCTGATCCTTCTTCAATATGCCCTTCACCACATGCAGTGTTTCCTTGATTGAATTAGCTCTCACACCAATATTTGCGTCTAGAGCCTTTGCATTGAGGGCTATCTGAAAACGGCTGTGGCGCTGAAGTTGCCTGTGAATGTGGTGTTGGTGGCATGTGAAACCCGCATGTGGAGCATTCGTTTGTGTGCGGATGCTCTACCAGGTTCATTGCTAGATAATGCACTCAAAAGGGCACTAAGCATAGAGTGTGAAAACTGAGTTTCCTTGAGTGCTGCTTGGAAGCCTGATGGTGTGTGAAGTTAGTGAGCCAAATGGAGTTGTTCTCCCACAAGAACCACTCGGCTGATCCTTCTTCAATATGCCCTTCACCAACATGCAGTGTTTCCTTGATTGAATTAGCTCTCACACCAATATTTGCGTCTAGAGCCTTTGCATTGAGGGCTATCTGAAAATGGCTGTGGCGCTGAAGTTGCCTGTGAATGTGCAGTTCTTGGCATGTGAAACCCGCATGTGGAGCATTCGTTTGTGTGGGATGCTCTACCAGGTTCATTTCAGTCCTAGCCATACAAAGGGCACTAAGCATAGAGTGTGAAAACTGAGTTTCCTTGAGAGCTGCTTGGAAGCCTGATGGTGTGTGAAGTTAGTGAGCCAAATGGAGTTGTTCTCCCACAAGAACCACTCGGCTGATCCTTCTTCAATATGCCCCTTCACCAACATGCAGTGTTTCCTTGATTGAATTAGCTCTCACACCAATATTTGCGTCTAGAGCCCTTTGCATTGAGGGCTATCTGAAAACGGCTGTGGCGCTGAAGTTGCCTGTGAATGTGGAGTTGCTGGCATGTGAAACCCGCATGTGGAGCATTCGTTTGTGTGGGATGCTCTACCAGGTTCATTTCAGTCCTAGCCATACAAAGGGCACTAAGCATAGAGTGTGAAAACTGAGTTTTCTTGAGAGCTGCTTGGAAGCCGGATGGTGTGTGAAGTTAGTGAGCCAAATGGAGTTGTTCTCCCACAAGAACCACTCGGCTGATCCTTCTTCAATATGCCCTTCACCAACATGCAGTGTTTCCTTGATTGAATTAGCTCTCACACCAATATTTGCGTCTAGAGCCTTTGCATTGAGGGCTATCTGAAAACGGCTGTGGCGCTGAAGTTGCCTGTGAATGTGCAGTTGGTGGCATGTGAAACCCGCATGTGGAGCATTCGTTTGTGTGGGATGCTCTACAGGTTCATTGCTAGATAATGCACTCAAAGGGCACTAAGCATAGAGTGTGAAAACTGAGTTTCCTTGAGAGCTGCTTGGAAGCCTGATGGTGTGTGAAGTTAGTGAGCCAAATGGAGTTGTTCTCCCACAAGAACCACTCGGCTGATCCTTCTTCAATATGCCCGTCACCCAACATGCAGTGTTTCCTTGATTGAATTAGCTCTCACACCAAAATTTGCGTCTAGAGCCTTTGCATTGAGGGCTATCTGAAAACGGCTGTGGCGCTGAAGTTGCCGGTGAATGTGGAGTTGCTGGCATGTGAAACCCGCATGTGGAGCATTCGTTTGTGTGGGATGCTCTACCAGGTTCATTGCTAGATAATGCACTCAAAGGGCACTAAGCTTAGAGTGTGAAAACTGAGTTTCCTTGAGTGCTGCTTGGAAGCCTGATGGTGTGTGAAGTTAGTGAGCCAAATGAGTTGTTCTCCCACAAGAACCACTCGGCTGATCCTTCTTCAATATGCCCTTCACCAACATGCAGTGTTTCCTTGATTGAATTAGCTCTCACACCAATATTTGCGTCTAGAGCCTTTGCATTGAGGGCTATCTGAAAACGGCTGTGGCGCTGAAGTTGCCTGTGAATGTGGAGTTGGTGGCATGTGAAACCCGCATGTGGAGCATTCGTTTGTGTGGGATGCTCTACCAGGTTCATTCCTAGATAATGCACTCAAAGGGCACTAAGCATTAGAGTGTGAAAACTGAGTTTCCTTGAGAGCTGCTTGGAAGCCTGATGGTGTGTGAAGTTAGTGAGCCAAATGGAGTTGTTCTCCCACAAGAAACCACTCGGCTGATCCTTCTTCAATATGCCCTTCACCAACATGCAGTGTTTCTTCATTCAATTAGCTCTCACACCAATATTTGCGTCTAGAGCCTTTGCATTGAGGGCTATCTGAAAACGGCTGTGGCGCTGAAGTTGCCCTGTGAATGTGCAGTTGGTGGCATGTGAAACCCGCATGTGGAGCATTCGTTTGTGTTGGATGCTCTACCAGGTTCATTTCAGTCCTAGCCATACAAAGGGCACTAAGCATAGAGTGTGAAAACTGAGTTTCCTTGAGAGCTGCTTGGAAGCCTGATGGTGTGTGAAGTTAGTGAGCCAAATGGAGTTGTTCTCCCACAAGAACCACTCGGCTGATCCTTCTTCAATATGCCCTTCACCAACATGCAGTGTTTCCTTGATTGAATTAGCTTCTCACACCAATATTTGCGTCTAGAGCCTTTGCATTGAAGGCTATCTGAAAACGGCTGTGGCGCTGAAGTTGCCTGTGAATGTGGAGTTGCTGGCATGTGAAACCCGCATGTGGAGCATTCGTTTGTGTGGGATGCTCTACCAGGTTCATTTCAGTCCTAGCCATACAAAGGGCACTAAGCATAGAGTGTGAAAACCTGAGTTTTCTTGAGAGCTGCTTGGAAGCCGGATGGTGTGTGAAGTTAGTGAGCCAAATGGAGTTGTTCTCCCACAAGAACCACTCGCTGATCCTTCTTCAATATGCCCTTCACCAACATGCAGTGTTTCCTTGATTGAATTAGCTCTCACACCAATATTTGCGTCTAGAGCCTTTGCATTGAGGGCTATCTGAAAACAGGCTGTAGCGCTGAAGTTGCCTGTGAATGTGGTGTTGGTGGCATGTGAAACCCGCATGTGGAGCATTCGTTTGTGTGGATGCTCTACCAGGTTCATTCCTAGATAATGCACTCAAAGGGCACTAAGCATAGAGTGTGAAAACTGAGTTTCCTTGAGTGCTGCTTGGAAGCCTGATGGTGTGTGAAGTTAGTGAGCCAAATGGAGTTGTTCTCCCACAAGAACCACTCGGCTGATCCTTCTTCAATATGCCCTTCACCAACATGCAGTGTTTCCTTGATTGAATTAGCTCTCACACCAATATTTGCGTCTAGAGCCTTTGCATTGAGGGCTATCTGAAAATGGCTGTGGCGCTGAAGTTGCCTGTGAATGTGCAGTTGGTGGCATGTGAAACCCGCATGTGGAGCATTCGTTTGTGTGGATGCTCTACCAGGTTCATTTCAGTCCTAGCCATACAAAGGGCCACTAAGCATAGAGTGTGAAAACTGAGTTTCCTTGAGAGCTGCTTGGAAGCCTGATGGTGTGTGAAGTTAGTGAGCCAAATGGAGTTGTTCTCCCACAAGAACCACTCGGCTGATCCTTCTTCAATATGCCCTTCACCAACATGCAGTGTTTCCTTGATTGAATTAGCTCTCACACCAATATTTGCGTCTAGAGCCTTTGCATTGAGGGCTATCTGAAAACGGCTGTGGCGCTGAAGTTGCCTGTGAATGTGGAGTTGCTGGCATGTGAAACCCGCATGTGGAGCATTCGTTTGTGTGGGATGCTCTACCAGGTTCATTTCAGTCCTAGCCATACAAAGGGCACTAACATAGAGTGTGAAAACTGAGTTTTCTTGAGAGCTGCTTGGAAGCCCGGGATGGTGTGTGAAGTTAGTGAGCCAAATGGAGTTGTTTCTCCCACAAGAACCACTCGGCTGATCCTTCTTCAATATGCCCTTCACCAACATGCAGTGTTTCCTTGATTGAATTAGCTCTCACACCAATATTTGCGTCTAGAGCCTTTGCATTGAGGGCTATCTGAAAACGGCTGTAGCGCTGAAGTTGCCTGTGAATGTGGTGTTGGTGGCATGTGAAACCCGCATGTGGAGCATTCGTTTGTGTGGGATGCTCTACCAGGTTCATTGCTAGATAATGCACTCAAAGGGCACTAAGCATAGAGTGTGAAAACTGAGTTTCCATGAGTGCTGCTTGGAAGCCTGATGGTGTGTGAAGTTAGTGAGCAAATGAGTTGTTCTCCACAAGAACCACTCGGCTGATCCTTCTTCAATATGCCCTTCACCAACATGCAGTGTTTCCTTGATTGAATTAGCTCTCACACCAATATTTGCGTCTAGAGCCTTTGCATTGAGGGCTATCTGAAAACGGCTGTGTGGCGCTGAAGTTGCCTGTGAATGTGCAGTTGGTGGCATGTGAAACCCGCATGTGGAGCATTCGTTTGTGTGGGATGCTCTACCAGGTTCATTTCAGTCCTAGCCATACAAAGGGCACTAAGCATAGAGTGTGAAAACTGAGTTTCCTTGAGAGCTGCTTGGAAGCCTGATGGTGTGTGAAGTTAGTGAGCCAAATGGAGTTGTTCTCCCACAAGAACCACTCGGCTGATCCTTCTTCAATATGCCCTTCACCAACTATGCAGTGTTTCCTTGATTGAATTATCTCTCTCACACCAATATTTGCGTCTAGAGCCTTTGCATTGAAGGCTATCTTAAAACGGCTGTGGCGCTGAAGTTGCCTGTGAATGTGGAGTTGGTGGCATGTGAAACCCGCATGTGGGAGCATTCGTTTGTGTGTGGATGCTCTACCAGGTTGATTTCAGTCGTAGCCATACAAAGGGCACTAAGCATAGAGTGTGAAAACTGAGTTCTTGAGAGCTGCTTGGAAGCCTGATGGTGTGTGAAGTTAGTGAGCCAAATGGAGTTGTTCTCCCACAAGAACCACTCGGCTGATCTTCTTCAATATGCCCTTCACCAACATGCAGTGTTTTCCTTGATTGAATTAGCTCTCACACCAATATTTGCGTCTAGAGCCTTTGCATTGAGGGCTATCTGAAAACGGCTGTGGCGCTGAAGTTGCCTGTGAATGTGGAGTTGGTGGCATGTGAAACCCGCATGTGGAGCATTCATTTGTGTGGGATGCTGACCAAGCTTTCATTTCGGTCCTAGGCACACAAAGAGCAGTAAGCATAGAGTGTGAAAACTGAGTTTCTCTTGGAGACTGCTTGGAAGCCTGATGGTGTGTGAAGTTAGTGAGCCAAATGGAGTTGTTCTCCCCACAAGAACCACTCGGCTGATCCTTCTTCAATATGCCCTTCACCAACATGCAGTGTTTCCTTGATTGAATTAGCTCTCACACCAATATTTGCGTCTAGAGCCTTTGCATTGAGGGCTATCTGAAAACGGCTGTGGCGCTGAAGTTGCCTGTGAATGTGGAGTTGCTGGCATGTGAAACCCGCATGTGGAGCATTCGTTTGTGTGGGATGCTCTACCAGGTTCATTCCTAGATAATGCACTCAAAGGGCACTAAGCATAGAGTGTGAAAACTGAGTTTCCTTGAGAGCTGCTTGGAAGCCTGATGGTGTGTGAAGTTAGTGAGCCAAATGGAGTTGTTCTCCCACAAGAACCACTCGGCTGATCCTTTTTCAATATGCCCGTCACCAACATGCAGTGTTTCCTTGATTGAATTATCTCTCACACCAATATTTGCGTCTAGAGCCTTTGCATTGAGGGCTATCTGAAAACGGCTGTGGCGCTGAAGTTGCCTGTGAATGTGGAGTTGCTGGCATGTGAAACCGGCATGTGGAGCATTCGTTTGTGTGGGATGCTCTACCAGGTTCATTTCAGTCCTAGCCATACAAAGGGCACTAAGCATAGAGTGTGAAATCTGAGTTTTCCTTGAGAGCTGCTTGGAAGCCTGATGGCGTGTGAAGTTAGTGAGCCAAATGGAGTTGTTCTCCCACAAGAACCACTCGGCTGATCCTTCTTCAATATGCCCTTCACCAACATGCAGTGTTTCCTTAATTGAATTAGCTCTCACACACCAATATTTGCGTCTAGAGCCTTTGCATTGAGGGCTATCTGAAAACGGCTGTGGCGCTGAAGTTGCCTGTGAATGTGGAGTTGGTGGCATGTGAAACCCGCATGTGGAGCATTCGTTTGTGTGGGATGCTCTACAGGTTCATTCCTAGATAATGCACTCAAAGTACACTAAGCATAGAGTGTGAAAACTGAGTTTCCTTGAGAGCTGCTTGGAAGCCTGATGGTGTGTGAAGTTAGTGAGCCAAATGGAGTTGTTCTCCCACAAGAACCACTCGGCTAATCCTTCTTCAATATGCCCTTCACCAACATGCAGTGTTTCCTTGATTGAATTAGCTCTCACACCAATATTTGCGTCTAGAGCCTTTGCATTGAGGGCTATCTGAAAACGGCTGTGGCGCT
The DNA here is from genome assembly GCF_030435755.1 of Ochotona princeps. Classification (NCBI taxonomy): domain Eukaryota; kingdom Metazoa; phylum Chordata; class Mammalia; order Lagomorpha; family Ochotonidae; genus Ochotona; species Ochotona princeps. Next base: position 20,748 of record NW_026699881.1, on the reverse strand, counting down.
GATTTCAGTCCTAGCCATACAAAGAGCACTAAGCATAGAGTGTGAAAACTGAGTTTCCTTGAGAGCTGCTTGGAAGCCTGATGGTGTGTGAAGTTAGTGAGCCAAATGGAGTTGTTCTCCCACAAGAACCACTCGGCTGATCCTTCTTCAATATGCCCTTCACCAACATGCAGTGTTTCCTTGATTGAATTAGCTCTCACACCAATATTTGCGTCTAGAGCCTTTGCATTGAGGGCTATCTGAAAACGGCTGTGGCGCTGAAGTTGCCTGTGAATGTGGAGTTGCTGGCATGTGAAACCCGCATGTGGAGCATTCGTTTGTGTGGGATGCTCTACCAGGTTGATTTCAGTCCTAGCCATACAAAGGGCACTAAGCATAGAGTGTGAAAACTGAGTTTCCTTGAGAGCTGCTTGGAAGCCTGATGGTGTGTGAAGTTAGTGAGCCAAATGGAGTTGTTCTCCCACAAGAACCACTCGGCTGATCCTTCTTCAATATGCCCTTCACCAACATGCAGTGTTTCCTTGATTGAATTAGCTCTCACACCAATATTTGCGTCTAGAGCCTTTGCATTGAAGGCTATCTGAAAATGGCTGTGGCGTTGAGGTTGCCTGTGAATGTGGAGTTGGTGGCATGTGAAACCCGCATGTGGAGCATTCGTTTGTGTGGGATGCTCTACCAGGTTCATTCCTAGATAATGCACTCAAAGGGCACTAAGCATAGAGTGTGAAAACTGAGTTTCCTTGAGAGCTGCTTGGAAGCCTGATGGCGTGTGAAGTTAGTGAGCCAAATGGAGTTGTTCTGCCACAAGAACCACTCGGCTGATCCTTCTTCAATATGCCCTTCACCAACATGCAGTGTTTACTTGATTGAATTAGCTCTCACACCAATATTTGCTTCTAGAGCCTTTGCATTGAGGGCTATCTGAAAACGGCTGTGGCGCTGAAGTTGCCTGTGAATGTGGAGTTGGTGGCATGTGAAACCCGCATGTGGAGCATTCGTTTGTGTGGGATGCTGACCAAGCTTCATTTCAGTCCTAGGCACACAAAGAGCACTAAGCATAGAGTGTGAAAACTGAGTTTCCTTGAGAGCTGCTTGGAAGCCTGATGGTGTGTGAAGTTAGTGAGCCAAATGGAGTTGTTCTCCCACAAGAACTACTCGGCTGATCCTTCTTCAATATGCCCTTCACCAACATGCAGTGTTTCCTTGATTGAATTAGCTCTCACACCAATATTTGCGTCTAGAGCCTTTGCATTGAGGGCTATCTGAAAACGGCTGTGGCGCTGAAGTTGCCTGTGAATGTGGAGTTGGTGGCATGTGAAACCCGCATGTGGAGCATTCGTTTGTGTGGGATGCTCTACCAGGTTCATTCCTAGATAATGCACTCAAAGGGCACTAAGCATAGAGTTTGAAAACTGAATTTCCTTGAGAGCTGCTTGGAAGCCTGATGGTGTGTGAAGTTAGTGAGCCAAATGGAGTTGTTCTCCCACAAGAACCTCTCGGCTGATCCTTCTTCAATATGCCCTTCACCAACATGCATGAGTTTCCTTGATTGAATTAGCTCTCACACCAATATTTGCGTCTAGAGCCTTTGCATTGAGGGCTATCTGTAAACGGCTGTGGCGCTGAAGTTGCCTGTGAATGTGCAGTTGGTGGCATGTGAAACCCGCATGTGGAGCATTCGTTTGTGTGGGATGCTCTACCAGGTTGATTCAGTCCTAGCCATACAAAGGGCACTAAGCATAGAGTGTGAAAACTGAGTTTCCTTGAGAGCTGCTTGGAAGCCTGATGGTGTGTGAAGTTAGTGAGCCAAATGGAGTTGTTCTCCCCACAAGAACCACTCGGCTGATCCTTCTTCAATATGCCCTTCACCAACATGCAGTGTTTCCTTGATTGAATTAGCTCTCACACCAATATTTGCGTCTAGAGCCTTTGCATTGAGGGCTATCTGAAAACGGCTGTGGCGCTGAAGTTGCCTGTGAATGTGGAGTTGGTGGCATGTGAAACCCGCATGTGGAGCATTCGTTTGTGTGGGATGCTCTACCAGGTTCATTCCTAGATAATGCACTCAAAGGGCACTAAGCATAGAGTGTGAAAACTGAGTTTCCATGAGAGCTGCTTGGAAGCCTGATGGTGTGTGAAGTTAGTGAGCCAAATGGAGTTGTACTCCCACAAGAACCACTCGGCTGATCCTTCTTCAATATGCCCTTCACCAACATGCAGTGTTTCCTTGATTGAATTAGCTCTCACACCAATATTTGCGTCTAGAGCCTTTGCATTGAGGGGCTATCTGAAAACGGCTGTGGCGCTGAAGTTGCCTGTGAATGTGGAGTTGGAGGCATGTGAAACCCGCATGTGGAGCATCGTTTGTGTGGGATGCTCTACCAGGTTCATTCCTAGATAATGCACTCAAAGGGCACTAAGCATAGAGTGTGAAAACTGAATTTCCTTGAGAGCTGCTTGGAAGCCTGATGGTGTGTGAAGTTAGTGAGCCAAATGGAGTTGTTCTCCCACAAGAACCTCTCGGCTGATCCTTCTTCAATATGCCCTTCACCAACATGCAGTGTTTCCTTGATTGAATTAGCTCTCACACCAATATTTGCGTCTAGAGCCTTTGCATTGAGGGCTATCTGAAAACGGCTGTGGCGCTGAAGTTGCCTGTGAATGTGGAGTTGGTGGCATGTGAAACCCGCATGTGGAGCATTCGTTTGTGTGGGATGCTGACCAAGCTTCATTTCAGTCCTAGGCACACAAAGAGCACTAAGCATAGAGTGTGAAAACTGAGTTTCCTTGAGAGCTGCTTGGAAGCCTGATGGTGTGTGAAGTTAGTGAGCCAAATGGAGTTGTTCTCCCACAAGAACCACTCGGCTGATCCTTCTTCAATATGCCCTTCACCAACATGCAGTGTTTCCTTGATTGAATTAGCTCTCACACCAATATTTGCGTCTAGAGCCTTTGCATTGAGGGCTATCTGAAAACGGCTGTGCGCTGAAGTTGCCTGTGAATGTGGAGTTGCTGGCATGTGAAACCCGCATGTGGAGCATTCGTTTGTGTGGGATGCTCTACCAGGTTCATTCCTAGATAATGCACTCAAAGGGCACTAAGCATAGAGTGTGAAAACTGAGTTTCCTTGAGAGCTGCTTGGAAGCCTGATGGTGTGTGAAGTTAGTGAGCCAAATGGAGTTGTTCTCCCACAAGAACCACTCGGCTGATCCTTCTTCAATATGCCCTTCACCAACATGCAGTGTTTCCTTGATTGAATTAGCTCTCACACCAATATTTGCGTCTAGAGCCTTTGCATTGAGGGCTATCTGAAAATGGCTGTGGCGCTGAAGTTGCCTGTGAATGTGGAGTTGGTGGCATGTGAAACCCGCATGTGGAGCATTCGTTTGTGTGGGATGCTGACCAAGCTTCATTTCAGTCCTAGGCACACAAAGAGCACTAAGCATAGAGTGTGAAAACTGAGTTTCCTTGAGAGCTGCTTGGAAGCCTGATGGTGTGTGAAGTTAGTGAGCCAAATGGAGTTGTTCTCCCACAAGAACCACTCGGCTGATCCTTCTTCAATATGCCCTTCACCAACATGCAGTGTTTCCTTGATTGAATTAGCTCTCACACCAATATTTGCGTCTAGAGCCTTTGCATTGAGGGCTATCTGAAAACGGCTGTGGCGCTGAAGTTGCCTGTGAATGTGGAGTTGGTGGCATGTGAAACCCGCATGTGGAGCATTCGTTTGTGTGGGATGCTCTACCAGGTTCATTCCTAGATAATGCACTCAAAGCGCACTAAGCATAGAGTGTGAAAACTGAGTTTCCTTGAGAGCTGCTTGGAAGCCTGATGGTGTGTGAAGTTAGTGAGCCAAATGGAGTTGTTCTCCCACAAGAACCACTCGGCTGATCCTTCTTCAATATGCCCTTCACCAACATGCAGTGTTTACTTGATTGAATTAGCTCTCACACCAATATTTGCTTCTAGAGCCTTTGCATTGAGGGCTATCTGAAAATGGCTGTGGCGCTGAAGTTGCCTGTGAATGTGGAGTTGGTGGCATGTGAAACCCGCATGTGGAGCATTCGTTTGTGTTGGATGCTCTACCAGGTTGATTTCAGTCCTAGCATTACAAAGGGCACTAAGCATAGAGTGTGAAAACTGAGTTTCCTTGAGAGCTGCTTGGAAGCCTGATGGTGTGTGAAGTTAGTGAGCCAAAAGGAGTTGTTCTCCCACAAGAACCACTCGGCTGATCCTTCTTCAATATGCCCTTCACCAACATGCAGTGTTTCCTTGATTGAATTAGCTCTCACACCAATATTTGCGTCTAGAGCCTTTGCATTGAGGGCTATCTGTAAACGGCTGTGGCGCTGAAGTTGCCTGTGAATGTGGAGTTGGTGGCATGTTGAAACCCGCATGAGGAGCATTCGTTTGTGTGGGATGCTCTACCAGGTTGATTTCAGTCCTAGCCATACAAAGGGCACTAAGCATAGAGTGTGAAAACTGAGTTTCCTTGAGAGCTGCTTGGAAGCCTGATGGTGTGTGAAGTTAGTGAGCCAAAAGGAGTTGTTCTCCCACAAGAACCACTCTGCTGATCCGTCTTCAATATGCCCTTCACCAACATGCAGTGTTTCCTTGATTGAATTAGCTCTCACACCAATATTTGCGTCTAGAGCCTTTGCATTGAGGGCTATCTGAAAACGGCTGTGGCGCTGAAGTTGCCTGTGAATGTGGAGTTGGTGGCATGTGAAACCCGCATGTGGAGCATTCGTTTGTGTGGGATGCTGACCAAGCTTCACTTCAGTCCTAGGCACACAAAGAGCAGTAAGCATAGAGTGTGAAAACTGAGTTTCCTTGAGAGCTGCTTGGAAGCCTGATGGTGTGTGAAGTTAGTGAGCCAAATGGAGTTGTTCTCCCACAAGATCCACTCGGCTGATCCTTCTTCAATATGCCCTTCACCAACATGCAGTGTTTTCTTGATTGAATTAGCTCTCACACCAATATTTGCGTCTAGAGCCTTTGCATTGAGGGCTATCTGAAAACGACTGTGGCGCTGAAGTTGCCTGTGAATGTGGAGTTGCTGGCATGTGAAACCCGCATGTGGAGCATTCGTTTGTGTGGGATGCTCTACCAGGTTCATTCCTAGATAATGCATTCAAAGAGCACTAAGCATTCAGTGTGAAAACTGAGTTTCCTTGAGAGCTGCTTGGAAGCCTGATCGTGTGTGAAGTTAGTGAGCCAAATGGAGTTGTTCTCCCACAAGAACCACTCGGCTGATCCTTCTTCAATATGCCCTTCACCAACATGCAGTGTTTCCTTGATTGAATTAGCTCTCACACCAATATTTGCGTCTAGAGCTTTTGCATTGAGGGCTATCTGAAAACGGCTGTGGCGCTGAAGTTGCCTGTGAATGTGGAGTTGCTGGCATGTGAAACCCGCATGTGGAGCATTCGTTTGTGTGGGATGCTCTGCCAGGTTCATTCCTAGATAATGCACTCAAAGGGCACTAAGCATAGAGTGTGAAAACTGAATTTCCTTGAGAGCTGCTTGGAAGCCTGATGGTGTGTGAAGTTAGTGAGCCAAATGGAGTTGTTCTCCCACAAGATCCACTCTGCTGATCCTTCTTCAATATGCCCTTCACCAACATGCAGTGTTTCCTTGATTGAATTAGCTCTCACACCAATATTTGCGTCTAGAGCCTTTGCATTGAGGGCTATCTGAAAACGGCTGTGGCGCTGAAGTTGCCTGTGAATGTGGAGTTGGTGGCATGTGAAACCCGCATGTGGAGCATTCGTTTGTGTGGGATGCTCTACCAGGTTCATTCCTAGATAATGTACTCAAAGGGCACTAAGCATAGAGTATGAAAACTGAGTTTCCTTGAGAGCTGCTTGGAAGCCTGATGGTGTGTGAAGTTAGTGAGCCAAATGGAGTTGTTCTCCCACAAGAACCACTCGGCTGATCCTTCTTCAATATGCCCTTCATCAACATGCAGTGTTTCCTTGATTGAATTAGCTCTCACACCAATATTTGCGTCTAGAGCCTTTGCATTGAGGGCTATCTGAAAACGGCTGTGGCGCTGAAGTTGCCTGTGAATGTGGAGTTGGTGGCATGTGAAACCCGAATGTGGAGCATTCGTTTATGTGGGATGCTCTACAAGCTTCATTTCAGTCCTAGGCACTCAAAGGGCACTAAGCATAGAGTGTGAAAACTGAGTTTCCTTGAGAGCTGCTTGGAAGCCTGATGGTGTGTGAAGTTAGTGAGCCAAATGGAGTTGTTCTCCCACAAGAACCACTCGGCTGATCCTTCTTCAATATGCCCTTCACCAACATGCAGTGTTTCCTTGATTCAATTAGCTCTCACACCAATATTTGCGTCTAGAGCCTTTGCATTGAGGGCTATCTGAAAACGGCTGTGGCGCTGAAGTTGCCTGTGAATGTGGAGTTGGTGGCATGTGAAACCCGCATGTGGAGCATTCGTTTGTGTGGGATGCTGACCAAGCTTCATTTCAGACATAGGCACACAAAGGGCAGTAAGCATAGAGTGTGAAAACTGAGTTTCCTTGAGAGCTGCTTGGAAGCCTGATCGTGTGTGAAGTTAGTGAGCCAAATGGAGTTGTTCTCCCACAAGAACCACTCGGCTGATCCTTCTTCAATATGCCCTTCACCAACATGCAGTGTTTCCTGGATTGAATTAGCTCTCACACCAATATTTGCGTCTAGAGCCTTTGCATTGAGGGCTATCTGAAAACGGCTGTGGCGCTGAAGTTGCCTGTGAATGTGGAGTTGGTGGCATGTGAAACCCGCATGTGGAGCATTCGTTTGTGTGGGATGCTCTACCAGGTTCATTCCTAGATAATGCATTCAAAGGGCACTAAACATAGAGTGTGAAAACTGAGTTTCCTTGAGAGCTGCTTGGAAGCCTGATGGTGTGTGAAGTTAGTGAGCCAAATGGAGTTGTTCTCCCACAAGAACCACTCGGCTGATCCTTCTTCAATATGCCCTTCACCAACATGCAGTGTTTCCTTGATTGAATTAGCTCTCACACCAATATTTGCGTCTAGAGCCTTTGCATTGAGGGCTATCTGAAAACGGCTGTGGCGCTGAAGTTGCCTGTGAATGTGCAGTTGGTGGCATGTGAAACCCGCATGTGGAGCATTCGTTTGTGTGGGATGCTCTACCAGGTTCATTTCAGTCCTAGCCATACAAAGGGCACTAAGCATAGAGTGTGAAAACTGAGTTTCCTTGAGAGCTGCTTGGAAGCCTGATGGTGTGTGAAGTTAGTGAGCCAAATGGAGTTGTTCTCCCACAAGAACCACTCGGCTGATCCTTCTTCAATATGCCCTTCACCAACATGCAGTGTTTCCTTGATTGAATTAGCTCTCACACCAATATTTGCGTCTAGAGCCTTTACATTGAGGGCTATCTGTAAACGGCTGTGGCGCTGAAGTTGCCTGTGAATGTGGAGTTGGGTGGCATGTGAAACCCGCATGTGGAGCATTCGTTTGTGTGGGATGCTCTACCAGGTTCATTTCAGTCCTAGCCATACAAAGGGCACTAAGCATAGAGTGTGAAGACTGAGTTTCCTTGAGAGCTGCTTGGAAGCCTGATGGTGTGTGAAGTTAGTGAGCCAAATGGAGTTGTTCTCCCACAAGATCCACTCTGCTGATCCTTCTTCAATATGCCCTTCACCAACATGCAGTGTTTCCTTGATTGAATTAGCTCTCACACCAATATTTGCGTCTAGAGCCTTTGCATTGAGGGCTATCTGAAAACGGCTGTGGCGCTGAAGTTGCCTGTGAATGTGGAGTTGGTGGCATGTGAAACCCGCATGTGTGAGCATTCGTTTGTGTGGGATGCTCTACCAGGTTCATTCCTAGATAATGTACTCAAAGGGCACTAAGCATAGAGTATGAAAACTGAGTTTCCTTGAGAGCTGCTTGGAAGCCTGATGGTGTGTGAAGTTAGTGAGCCAAATGGAGTTGTTCTCCCACAAGAACCACTCGGCTGATCCTTCTTCAATATGCCCTTCATCAACATGCAGTGTTTCCTTCATTCAATTAGCTCTCACACCAATATTTGCGTCTAGAGCCTTTGCATTGAGGGCTATCTGAAAACGGCTGTGGCGCTGAAGTTGCCTGTGAATGTGGAGTTGGTGGCATGTGAAACCCGAATGTGGAGCATTCGTTTATGTGGGATGCTCTACAAGCTTCATTTCAGTCCTAGGCACTCAAAGGGCACTAAGCATAGAGTGTGAAAACTGAGTTTCCTTGAGAGCTGCTTGGAAGCCTGATGGTGTGTGAAGTTAGTGAGCCAAATGGAGTTGTTCTCCCACAAGAACCACTCGGCTGATCCTTCTTCAATATGCCCTTCACCAACATGCAGTGTTTCCTTGATTGAATTAGCTCTCACACCAATATTTGCGTCTAGAGCCTTTGCATTGAGGGCTATCTGAAAACGGCTGTGGCGCTGAAGTTGCCTGTGAATGTGGAGTTGGTGGCATGTGAAACCCGCATGTGGAGCATTCGTTTGTGTGGGATGCTCTACCAGGTTCATTCCTAGATAATGCATTCAAAGGGCACTAAACATAGAGTGTGAAAACTGAGTTTCCTTGAGAGCTGCTTGGAAGCCTGATGGTGTGTGAAGTTAGTGAGCCAAATGGAGTTGTTCTCCCACAAGAACCACTCGGCTGATCCTTCTTCAATATGCCCTTCACCAACATGCAGTGTTTCCTTGATTGAATTAGCTCTCACACCAATATTTGCGTCTAGAGCCTTTGCATTGAGGGCTATCTGAAAACGGCTGTGGCGCTGAAGTTGCCTGTGAATGTGCAGTTGGTGGCATGTGAAACCCGCATGTGGAGCATTCGTTTGTGTGGGATGCTCTACCAGGTTCATTTCAGTCCTAGCCATACAAAGGGCACTAAGCATAGAGTGTGAAAACTGAGTTTCCTTGAGAGCTGCTTGGAAGCCTGATGGTGTGTGAAGTTAGTGAGCCAAATGGAGTTGTTCTCCCACAAGAACCACTCGGCTGATCCTTCTTCAATATGCCCGTCACCAACATGCAGTGTTTCCTTGATTGAATTAGCTCTCACACTAATATTTGCGTCTAGAGCCTTTGCATTGAAGGCTATCTGAAAACGGCTGTGGCGCTGAAGTTGCCTGTGAATGTGGAGTTGGTGGCATGTGAAACCCGCATGTGGAGCATTCGTTTGTGTGGGATGCTCTACCAGGTTGATTTCAGTCCTAGCCATACAAAGGGCACTAAGCATAGAGTGTGAAAACTGAGTTTCCTTGAGAGCTGCTTGGAAGCCTGATGGTGTGTGAAGTTAGTGAGCCAAATGGAGTTGTTCTCCCACAAGAACCACTCGGCTGATCCTTCTTCAATATGCCCTTCACCAACATGCAGTGTTTCCTTGATTGAATTAGCTCTCACACCAATATTTGCGTCTAGAGCCTTTGCATTGAGGGCTATCTGAAAACGGCTGTGGCGCTGAAGTTGCCTGTGAATGTGGCGTTGGTGGCATGTGAAACCCGCATGTGGAGCATTCGTTTGTGTGGGATGCTCTACCAGGTTCATTCCTAGATAATGCACTCAAAGGGCACTAAGCATAGAGTGTGAAAACTGAGTTTCCTTGAGAGCTGCTTGGAAGCCTGATGGTGTGTGAAGTTAGTGAGCCAAATGGAGTTGTTCTCCCACAAGAACCACTCGGCTGATCCTTCTTCAATATGCCCTTCACCAACATGCAGTGTTTCCTTGATTGAATTAGCTCTCACACCAATATTTGCGTCTAGAGCCTTTGCATTGAGGGCTATCTGAAAACGGCTGTGGCGCTGAAGTTGCCTGTGAATGTGGCGTTGGTGGCATGTGAAACCCGCATGTGGAGCATTCGTTTGTGTGGGATGCTCTACCAGGTTCATTTCAGTCCTAGCCATACAAAGGGCACTAAGCATAGAGTGTGAAAACTGAGTTTCCTTGAGAGCTGCTTGGAAGCCTGATGGTGTGTGAAGTTAGTGAGCCAAATGGAGTTGTTCTCCCACAAGAACCACTCGGCTGATCCTTCTTCAATATGCCCTTCACCAACATGCAGTGTTTCCTTGATTCAATTAGCTCTCACACCAATATTTGCGTCTAGAGCCTTTGCATTGAGGGCTATCTGAAAACGGCTGTGGCGCTGAAGTTGCCTGTGAATGTGGAGTTGGTGGCATGTGAAACCCGCATGTGGAGCATTCGTTTATGTGGGATGCTCTACAAGCTTCATTTCAGTCCTAGGCACTCAAAGGGCACTAAGCATAGAGTGTGAAAACTGAGTTTCCTTGAGAGCTGCTTGGAAGCCTGATGGTGTGTGAAGTTAGTGAGCCAAATGGAGTTGTTCTCCCACAAGAACCACTCTGCTGATCCTTCTTCAATATGCCCTTCACCAACATGCAGTGTTTCCTTGATTGAATTAGCTCTCACACCAATATTTGCGTCTAGAGCCTTTGCATTGAGGGCTATCTGAAAACGGCTGTGGCGCTGAAGTTGCCTGTGAATGTGGAGTTGGTGGCATGTGAAACCCGCATGTGGAGCATTCGTTTGTGTGGGATGCTGACCAAGCTTCATTTCAGACATAGGCACACAAAGGGCAGTAAGCATAGAGTGTGAAAACTGAGTTTCCTTGAGAGCTGCTTGGAAGCCTGATCGTGTGTGAAGTTAGTGAGCCAAATGGAGTTGTTCTCCCACAAGAACCACTCGGCTGATCCTTCTTCAATATGCCCTTCACCAACATGCAGTGTTTCCTTGATTGAATTAGCTCTCACACCAATATTTGCGTCTAGAGCCTTTGCATTGAGGGCTATCTGAAAACGGCTGTGGCGCTGAAGTTGCCTGTGAATGTGGAGTTGGTGGCATGTGAAACCCGCATGTGGAGCATTCGTTTGTGTGGGATGCTCTACCAGGTTCATTCCTAGATAATGCATTCAAAGGGCACTAAACATAGAGTGTGAAAACTGAGTTTCCTTGAGAGCTGCTTGGAAGCCTGATGGTGTGTGAAGTTAGTGAGCCAAATGGAGTTGTTCTCCCACAAGAACCACTCGGCTGATCCTTCTTCAATATGCCCTTCACCAACATGCAGTGTTTCCTGGATTGAATTAGCTCTCACACCAATATTTGCGTCTAGAGCCTTTGCATTGAGGGCTATCTGAAAACGGCTGTGGCGCTGAAGTTGCCTGTGAATGTGCAGTTGGTGGCATGTGAAACCCGCATGTGGAGCATTCGTTTGTGTGGGATGCTCTACCAGGTTCATTTCAGTCCTAGCCATACAAAGGGCACTAAGCATAGAGTGTGAAAACTGAGTTTCCTTGAGAGCTGCTTGGAAGCCTGATGGTGTGTGAAGTTAGTGAGCCAAATGGAGTTGTTCTCCCACAAGAACCACTCGGCTGATCCTTCTTCAATATGCCCTTCACCAACATGCAGTGTTTCCTTGATTGAATTCGCTCTCACACTAATATTTGCGTCTAGAGCCTTTGCATTGAAGGCTATCTGAAAACGGCTGTGGCGCTGAAGTTGCCTGTGAATGTGGAGTTGGTGGCATGTGAAACCCGCATGTGGAGCATTCGTTTATGTGGATGCTCTACCAGGTTGATTTCAGTCCTAGCCATACAAAGGGCACTAAGCATAGAGTGTGAAAACTGAGTTTCCTTGAGAGCTGCTTGGAAGCCTGATGGTGTGTGAAGTTAGTGAGCCAAATGGAGTTGTTCTCCCACAAGAATCACTCGGCTGATCCTTCTTCAATATGCCCTTCACCAACATGCAGTGTTTCCTTGATTGAATTAGCTCTCACACAATATTTGCGTCTAGAGCCTTTGCATTGAGGGCTATCTGAAAACGGCTGTGGCGCTGAAGTTGCCTGTGAATGTGGCGTTGGTGGCATGTGAAACCCGCATGTGGAGCATTCGTTTGTGTGGGATGCTCTACCAGGTTCATTCCTAGATAATGCACTCAAAGGGCACTAAGCATAGAGTGTGAAAACTGAGTTTCCTTGAGAGCTGCTTGGAAGCCTGATGGTGTGTGAAGTTAGTGAGCCAAATGGAGTTGTTCTCCCACAAGAACCACTCGGCTGATCTTCTTCAATATGCCCTTCACCAACATGCAGTGTTTCCTGATTGAATTAGCTCTCACACCAATATTTGCGTCTAGAGCCTTTGCATTGAGGGCTATCTGAAAACGGCTGTGGCGCTGAAGTTGCCTGTGAATGTGGCGTTGGTGGCATGTGAAACCCGCATGTGGAGCATTCGTTGTGTGGGATGCTCTACCAGGTTCATTCCTAGATAATGCACTCAAAGGGCACTAAGCATAGAGTGTGAAAACTGAGTTTCCTTGAGAGCTGCTTGAAGCCTGATGGTGTGTGAAGTTAGTGAGCCAAATGGAGTTGTTCTCCCACAAGAACCACTCGGCTGATCCTTCTTCAATATGCCCTTCACCAACATGCAGTGTTCCTTGATTGAATTAGCTCTCACACCAATATTTGCGTCTAGAGCCTTTGCATTGAGGGCTATCTGAAAACGGCTGTGGCGCTGAAGTTGCCTGTGAATGTGGAGTTGGTGGCATGTGAAACCCGCATGTGGAGCATTCGTTTGTGTGGGATGCTCTACCAGGTTCATTTCAGTCCTAGCCATACAAAGGGCACTAAGCATAGAGTGTGAAACTGAGTTTCTTGAGAGCTGCTTGGAAGCCTGATGGTGTGTGAAGTTAGTGAGCCAAATGGAGTTGTTCTCCCACAAGAAACCACTCGGCTGATCCTTCTTCAATATGCCCTTCACCAACATGCAGTGTTTCCTTGATTGAATTCGCTCTCACACTAATATTTGCGTCTAGAGCCTTTGCATTGAAGGCTATCTGAAAACGGCTGTGGCGCTGAAGTTGCCTGTGAATGTGGAGTTGGTGGCATGTGAAACCCGCATGTGGAGCATTCGTTTATGTGGGATGCTCTACCAGGTTGATTTCAGTCCTAGCCATACAAAGGGCACTAAGCATAGAGTGTGAAAACTGAGTTTCCTTGAGAGCTGCTTGGAAGCCTGATGGTGTGTGAAGTTAGTGAGCCAATGGAGTTGTTCTCCCACAAGAACCACTCGGCTGATCCTTCTTCAATATGCCCTTCACCAACATGCAGTGTTTCCTTGATTGAATTAGCTCTCACACCAATATTTGCGTCTAGAGCCTTTGCATTGAGGGCTATCTGAAAACGGCTGTGGCGCTGAAGTTGCCTGTGAATGTGGAGTTGGTGGCATGTGAAACCCGCATGTGGAGCATTCGTTTGTGTGGGATGCTCTACCAGGTTCATTTCAGTCCTAGCCATACAAAGGGCACTAAGCATAGAGTGTGAAAACTGAGTTTCCTTGAGAGCTGCTTGGAAGCCTGATGGTGTGTGAAGTTAGTGAGCAAATGGAGTTGTTCTCCCACAAGAACCACTCGGCTGATCCTTCTTCAATATGCCCTTCACCAACATGCAGTGTTTCCTTGATTGAATTAGCTCTCACACCAATATTTGCGTCTAGAGCCTTTGCATTGAGGGCTATCTGAAAACGGCTGTGGCGCTGAAGTTGCCTGTGAATGTGGCGTTGGTGGCATGTGAAACCCGCATGTGGAGCATTCGTTTGTGGTGGGATGCTCTACCAGGTTCATTCCTAGATAATGCACTCAAAGGGCACTAAGCATAGAGTGTGAAAACTGAGTTTCCTGAGAGCTGCTTGGAAGCCTGATGGTGTGTGAAGTTAGTGAGCCAAATGGAGTTGTTCTCCCACAAGAACCACTCGGCTGATCCTTCTTCAATATGCCCTTCACCAACATGCAGTGTTTCCTTGATTGAATTAGCTCTCACACCAATATTTGCGTCTAGAGCCTTTGCATTGAGGGCTATCTGAAAACGGCTGTGCGCTGAAGTTGCCTGTGAATGTGGCGTTGGTGGCATGTGAAACCCGCATGTGGAGCATTCGTTTGTGTGGGATGCTCTACCAGGTTCATTCCTAGATAATGCACTCAAAGGGCACTAAGCATAGAGTGTGAAAACTGAGTTTTCTTGAGAGCTGCTTGGAAGCCTGATGGTGTGTGAAGTTAGTGAGCCAAATGGAGTTGTTCTCCCACAAGAACCACTCGGCTGATCCTTCTTCAATATGCCCTTCACCAACATGCAGTGTTTCCTTGATTGAATTAGCTCTCACACCAATATTTGCGTCTTAGAGCCTTTGCATTGAGGGCTATCTGAAAACGGCTGTGGCGCTGAAGTTGCCTGTGAATGTGGAGTTGGTGCATGTGAAACCCGCATGTGGAGCATTCGTTTGTGTGGGATGCTCTACCAGGTTCATTTCAGTCCTAGCCATACAAAGGGCACTAAGCATAGAGTGTGAAAACTGAGTTTCCTTGAGAGCTGCTTGGAAGCCTGATGGTGTGTGAAGTTAGTGAGCCAAATGGAGTTGTTCTCCCACAAGAACCACTCGGCTGATCCTTCTTCTATATGCCCTTCACCAACATGCAGTGTTTCCTTGATTGAATTAGCTCTCACACCAATATTTGCATCTAGAGCCTTTGCATTGAGGGCTATCTGAAAATGGCTGTGGCGCTGAAGTTGCCTGTGACATGTGGAGTTGGTGGCATGTGAAACCCGGCATGTGGAGCAATCGTTGTGTGGGATGCTGACCAAGCTTCACTTCAGTCCTAGGCACACAAAGGGCACTAAGCATACAGTGTGAAAACTGAGTTTCCTTGAGAGCTGCTTGGAAGCCTGATGGTTTGTGAAGTTAGTGAGCCAAATGGAGTTGTTCTCCCACAAGAACCACTCGGCTGATCCTTCTTCAATATGCCCTTCACCAACATGCAGTGTTTCCTTGATTGAATTAGCTCTCACACCAATATTTGCGTCTAGAGCCTTTGCATTGAGGGCTATCTGAAAACGGCTGTGGCGCTGAAGTTGCCTGTGAATGTGGAGTTGGTGGCATGTGAAACCCGCATGTGGAGCATTCGTTTGTGTGGGATGCTCTACCAGGTTCATTCCTAGATAATGCACTCAAAAGGGCACTAAGCATAGAGTGTGAAAACTGAGTTTCCTTGAGAGCTGCTTGGAAGCCTGATGGTGTGTGAAGTTAGTGAGCCAAATGGAGTTGTTCTCCCACAAGAACTACTCGTCTGATCCTTCTTCAATATGCCCTTCACCAACATGCAGTGTTTCCTTGATTGAATTAGCTCTCACACCAATATTTGCGTCTAGAGCCTTTGCATTGAGGGCTATCTGAAAACGGCTGTGGCGCTGAAGTTGCCTGTGAATGTGGAGTTGGTGGCATGTGAAACCCGCATGTGGAGCATTCGTTTGTGTGGGATGCTCTACCAGGTTCATTTCAGTCCTAGCCATACAAAGGGCACTAAGCAGAGAGTGTGAAAACTGAGTTTCCTTGAGAGCTGCTTGGAAGCCTGATGGTGTGTGAAGTTAGTGAGCCAAATGGAGTTGTTCCTCCCACAAGAACCACTCGGCTGATCCTTCTTCAATATGCCCTTCACGAACATGCAGTGTTTCCTTGATTGAATTAGCTCTCACGCCAATATTTGCGTCTAGAGCCTTTGCATTGAGGGCTATCTGAAAATGGCTGTTGGCGCTGAAGTTGCCTGTGAATGTGGAGTTGGTGGCATGTGAAACCCGCATGTGGGAGCATTCGTTTGTGTGGGATGCTGACCAAGCTTTCCACTTCAGTCCTAGGCACACAAAGAGCACTAAGCATACAGTGTGAAAACTGAGTTTCCTTGAGAGCTGCTTGGAAGCCTGATGGTTTGTGAAGTTAGTGAGCCAAATGGAGTTGTTCTCCCACAAGAACCACTCGGCTGATCCTTCTTCAATATGCCCTTCACCAACATGCAGTGTTTCCTTGATTGAATTAGCTCTCACACCAATATTTGCGTCTAGAGCCTTTGCATTGAGGGCTATCTGAAAACGGCTGTGGCGCTGAAGTTGCCTGTGAATGTGGCGTTGGTGGCATGTGAAACCCGCATGTGGAGCATTCGTTTGTGTGGGATGCTCTACCAGGTTCATTCCTAGATAATGCACTCAAAGGGCACTAAGCATAGAGTGTGAAAACTGAGTTTCCTTGAGAGCTGCTTGGAAGCCTGATGGTGTGTGAAGTTAGTGAGCCAAATGGAGTTGTTCTCCACAAGAACCACTCGGCTGATCCTTCTTCAATATGCCCCTTCACCAACATGCAGTGTTTCCTTGATTGAATTAGCTCTCACACCAATATTTGCGTCTAGAGCCTTTGCATTGAGGGCTATCTGAAAACGGCTGTGGCGCTGAAGTTGCCTGTGAATGTGCAGTTGGTGGCATGTGAAACCCGCATGTGGAGCATTCGTTTGTGTGGGATGCTCTACCAGGTTCATTTCAGTCCTAGCCATACAAAGGGCACTAAGCATAGAGTGTGAAAACTGAGTTTCCTTGAGAGCTGCTTGGAAGCCTGATGGTGTGTGAAGTTAGTGAGCCAAATGGAGTTGTTCTCCCACAAGACACACTCGGCTGATCCTTCTTCTATATGCCCTTCACCAACATGCAGTGTTTCCTTGATTGAATTAGCTCTCACACCAATATTTGCATCTAGAGCCTTTGCATTGAGGGCTATCTGAAAATGGCTGTGGCGCTGAAGTTGCCTGTGAATGTGGAGTTGCTGGCATGTGAAACCCGCATGTGGAGCAATCGTTTGTGTGGGATGCTGACCAAGCTTCACTTCAGTCCTAGGCACACAAAGGGCACTAAGCATACAGTGTGAAAACTGAGTTTCCTTGAGAGCTGCTGGGAAGCTGATGGTTTGTGAAGTTAGTGAGCAAATGGAGTTGTTCTCCCACAAGAACCACTCGGCTGATCCTTCTTCAATATGCCCTTCACCAACATGCAGTGTTTCCTTGATTGAATTAGCTCTCACACCAATATTTGCGTCTAGAGCCTTTGCATTGAGGGCTATCTGAAAACGGCTGTGGCGCTGAAGTTGCCTGTGAATGTGGAGTTGGTGGCATGTGAAACCCGCATGTGGAGCATTCGTTTGTGTGGCGATGCTCTACCAGGTTCATTCCTAGATAATGCTCTCAAAGGGCACTAAGCATAGAGTGTGAAAACTGAGTTTCCTTGAGAGCTGCTTGGAAGCCTGATGGTGTGTGAAGTTAGTGAGCCAAATGGAGTTGTTCTCCCACAAGAACTAGTCGTCTGATCCTTCTTCAATATGCCCTTCACCAACATGCAGTGTTTCCTTGATTGAATTAGCTCTCACACCAATATTTGCGTCTAGAGCCTTTGCATTGAGGGCTATCTGAAAACGGCTATGGCGCTGAAGTTGCCTGTGAATGTGGAGTTGGTGGCATGTGAAACCCGCATGTGGAGCATTCGTTTGTGTGGGATGCTCTACCAGGTTCATTTCAGTCCTAGCCATACAAAGGGCACTAAGCAGAGAGTGTGAAATCTGAGTTTCCTTGAGAGCTGCTTGGAAGCCTGATGGTGTGTGAAGTTAGTGAGCCAAATGGAGTTGTTCTCCCACAAGAACCACTCGGCTGATCCTTCTTCTATATGCCCTTCACCAACATGCAGTGTTTTCCTTGATTGAATTAGCTCTCACACCAATATTTGCGTCTAGAGCCTTTGCATTGAGGGCTATCTGAAAATGGCTGTGGCGCTGAAGTTGCCTGTGAATGTGGAGTTGGTGGCATGTGAAACCCGCATGTGGAGCAATCGTTTGTGTGGGATGCTGACCAAGCTTCACTTCAGTCCTAGGCACACAAAGGGCACTAAGCATACAGTGTGAAAACTGAGTTTCCTTGAGAGCTGCTTGGAAGCCTGATGGTTTGTGAAGTTAGTGAGCCAAATGGAGTTGTTCTCCCACAAGAACCACTCGGCTGATCCTTCTTCAATATGCCCTTCACCAACATGCAGTGTTTCCTTGATTGAATTAGCTCTCACACCAATATTTGCGTCTAGAGCCTTTGCATTGAGGGCTATCTGAAAACGGCTGTGGCGCTGAAGTTGCCTGTGAATGTGGAGTTGGTGGCATGTGAAACCCGCATGTGGAGCATTCGTTTGTGTGGGATGCTCTACCAGCTTCATTTCAGTCAAAGCCATACAAAGGGCACTAAGCATAGAGTGTGAAAACTGAGTTTTCTTGAGAGCTGCTTGGAAGCCTGATGGTGTGTGAAGTTAGTGAGCCAAATGGAGTTGTTCTCCACAAGAACCACTCGGCTGATCCTTCTTCAATATGTCCTTCACCAACATGCAGTGTTTCCTTGATTGAATTAGCTCTCACACCAATATTTGCGTCTAGAGCCTTTGCATTGAGGGCTATCTGAAACGGCTGTGGCGCTGAAGTTGCCTGTGAATGTGGAGTTGGTGGCATGTGAAACCCGCATGTGGAGCATTCGTTTGTGTGGGATGCTGACCAAGCTTCACTTCAGTCCTAGGCACACAAAGAGCACTAAGCATACAGTGTGAAAACTGAGTTTCCTTGAGAGCTGCTTGGAAGCCTGATGGTGTGTGAAGTTAGTGAGCCAAATGGAGTTGTTCTCCCACAAGAACCACTCGGCTGATCCTTCTTCAATATGCCCTTCACCAACATGCAGTGTTTCCTTGATTGAATTAGCTCTCACACCAATATTTGCGTCTAGAGCCTTTGCATTGAGGGCTATCTGAAAACGGCTGTGGCGCTGAAGTTGCCTGTGAATGTGGAGTTGGTGGCATGTGAAACCCGCATGTGGAGCATTCGTTTGTGTGGGATGCTCTACCAGGTTCATTCCTAGATAATGCATTCAAAGGGCACTAAACATAGAGTGCGAAAACTGAGTTTCCTTGAGAGCTGCTTGGAAGCCTGATGGTGTGTGACGTTAGTGAGCCAAATGGAGTTGTTCTCCCACAAGAACCACTCGGCTGATCCTTCTTAAATATGCCCTTCACCAACATGCAGTGTTTCCTTGATTGAATTAGCTCTCACACCAATATTTGCGTCTAGAGCCTTTGCATTGAGGGCTATCTGAAAACGGCTGTGGTGCTGAAGTTGCCTGTGAATGTGGAGTTGGTGGCATGTGAAACCCGCATGTGGAGCATTCGTTTGTGTGGGATGCTCTACCAGTTTCATTCCTAGATAATGCATTCAAAGGGCACTAAGCATAGAGTGTGAAAACTGAGTTTCCTTGAGAGCTGCTTGGAAGCCTGATGGTGTGTGAAGTTAGTGAGCCAAATGGAGTTGTTCTCCCACAAGAACCACTCGGCTGATCCCTTCTTCAATATGCCCTTCACCAACATGCAGTGTTTCCTTGATTGAATTAGCTCTCACACCAATATTTGCGTCTAGAGCCTTTGCATTGAGGGCTATCTGAAATCGGCTGTGGCGCTGAAGTTGCCTGTGAATGTGGAATTGGTGCATGTGAAACCCGCATGTGGAGCATTCGTTTGTGTGGGATGCTCTACCAGCTTCATTTCAGTCCAAGCCATACAAAGGGCACTAAGCATAGAGTGTGAAAACTGAGTTTCCTAGAGAGCTGCTTGGAAGCCTGATGGTGTGTGAAGTTAGTGAGCAAATGGAGTTTTTCTCCCACAAGAACCACTCGGCTGATCCTTCTTCAATATGCCCCTTCAGCAACATGCAGTGTTTTCTTGATTGAATTAGCTCTCACACCAATATTTGCGTCTAGAGCCTTTGCATTGAGGGCTATCTGAAAACGGGCTGTGGCGCTGAAGTTGCCTGTGAATGTGGAGTTGGTGGCATGTGAAACCCGCATGTGGAGCATTCGTTTGTGTGGGGATGCTGACCAAGCTTCACTTCCGTCCTAGTCACACAAAGAGCACTAAGCATACAGTGTGAAAACTGAGTTTCCTTGAGAGCTGCTTTGGAAGCCTGATGGTGTGTGAAGTTAGTGAGCCAAATGGAGTTGTTCTCCCACAAGAACCACTCGCTGATCCTTCTTCAATATGCCCTTCACCAACATGCAGTGTTTCCTTGATTGAATTAGCTCTCACACCAAAATTTGCGTCTAAAGCCTTTGCATTGAGGGCTATCTGAAAACGGCTGTGGCGCTGAAGTTGCCTGTGAAATGTGGAGTTGGTGGCATGTGAAACCCGCATGTGGAGCATTCGTTTGTGTGGGATGCTCTACCAGGTTCATTCCTAGATAATGCACTCAAAAGGGCACTAAGCATAGAGTGTGAAAACTGAGTTTCCTTGAGAGCTGCTTGGAAGCCTGATGGGTGTGTGAAGTTAGTGAGCCAAATGGAGTTGTTCTCCCACAAGAACCACTCGGCTGATCCTTCTTCAATATGCCCTTCATCAACATGCAGTGTTTCCTTGATTGAATTAGCTTTCACCACCAATATTTGCGTCTAGAGCCTTTGCATTGAGGGCTATCTGAAAACGGCTATGGCGCTGAAGTTGCCTGTGAATGTGGAGTTGGTGGCATGTGAAACCCCGCATGTGGAGCATTCGTTTATGTGGGATGCTCTACAAGCTTCATTTCAGTCCTAGGCACTCAAAGGGCACTAAGCATAGAGTGTGAAAACTGAGTTTCCTTGAGAGCTGCTTGGAAGCCTGATGGGTGTGTGAAGTTAGTGAGCCAAATGGAGTTGTTCTCCCACAAGAACCACTCGGCTGATCCTTCTTCAATATGCCCTTCACCAACATGCAGTGTTTCCTTGATTGAATTAGCTCTCACACCAATATTTGCGTCTAGAGCCTTTGCATTGAGGGCTATCTGAAAACGGCTGTGGCGCTGAAGTTGCCTGTGAATGTGGTGTA